>NC_051154.1:7806031-7973531 GCF_013339745.2 Dermacentor silvarum | reverse complement strand
TCGCCCTGACCTTCCGAATCCGAGGAGACAGATTGCGGGAGCGGTCTGGATTCAAGTCGGATATATCAGGCTAGAACTGGTGTGAAAACCGGCCGCTACAAGCTCACCGGGATGCGCGACCCCGCCGCAGTGGCATTGTCATCGGGGGCGCCGGAGCGTGGTAGTTGCTCGTGGCGTCTGTGGCATTTCTCGCATCCCACTCACTCCGCGTGTTGCTTGCCTCTCGCAGGTGTAAGTTATGTTAACATTGAACAACAATATTGCCCCTTCACGATATACGCGTACAGCACTGGACAATCTCTAACCGCTGAATCAGCACGAACCTCACGCCAGCAAAATAATCCAACCATAATGCAACCATTCTTCGATAAAGCAAATTTTGAAGGTACCGTATACTTTTTTTCACTTGCTGCTTGGTTGGGCCTATTTAAAATGAAGTCATTTCTTGTGATAAAAAATCTAACAAGTGATCAGGTTAGTTCTGTACAGTACTTGACAGCCAGTTTGGGGCACGCTGCTGGCTGCATTGCGTAGGCTACCTAAAGCCTTTGAATATATGCACATTGTGCTAAACATACGTTAGCCTACTTAATTCGATAGCGCGATTCAAGTTGTGCAGTAATTCTTACGGCTACAGAAGATAGAAGATCCCATCCCTTGAATATGTCAGTCGGCACTCCCGCTGCAGCACTAGCTGTTTGTCCCTTGGTACATCGCAGGCATCTCTGCATAATTCAAAGTTTGGTGGGAGAACGCGCATTTTTGTCACGCTGCCTGTAGTATAGCACAAAAGGCGAGCATAGCTGCCTTGCTCTATGTATTCAGCATATGTTCCACGGCCACTTCTGCTGCCTCCATGGGAAAATTATAGACATTGTTGGAGAGCATCATTTCTGTAGAGCCTCCTCTACAGTGCGCACGCAGCCGAATTATTCTGTAGAACTCTGTCAGGCCAGGATAGCCCGCTCCCAACTCGCAAATCATTCTTTGCATGCGGGCACATGGAAACGAGATACGTTCTTACAAAGCACCATCTCTGAGCCTTTCTTTTTTTCTTGACGGCATTTAAAAACACGTGCAAAGGTAACCTATGAATGTAACAACTCTGGTTCTATCAACCACTCTCTTCCTTGCATTTTTTTTGCTGGAATACTCGAACGCCTCTTGCTTATCTCGATTACTGACCAGCCCCGGCGCCCCTGACCGCAACGGCCTAGCTCGACCTAGCGGAGGGATCCGACACTTCCGGGCTCCGCGCTCTTCACACCTCTCAGTTCTAGCCGCCCTACCGATGGTAATCTTAGTCGAACGGAGCGAGAGTCCTCTTCACGAGCGACCGCGGGAAAGGGCAGTGATCGGAAAGCAACCAGCTTTCCGGGATACTCTAACGGTGATAGGTGCTGATAGTGGGAGCGTCATTCCCCTTGCGACATTCGGCGTCGTGGTGCTCTGATCTAAGTTGGGCGATAGGCAACGACCATCCGAGTGTAGCCGGCACGCGTCTTTTCGACCATCCGAACAGGATCGGCTTTTTGGGAGCGCTCTACAGCGCTCGAAAACGACCATCCCGAGATGCCAGAATACGTACACGCGACTTCACCTGTGACTACTAGCACGAGATGTACGACTTGATCCACAAATATGTGGGCTCCTGCCTTCGCTTCCAACGTGGAAAATCCATGTCTCATCTCCAGACGGAGCTCCCCTGCCCTGTCCGCGCATTTGGCCGATTGATTTATAGCTCAAGCACTGACAAGGGTTGGATTCTAGTCGATAACGTTACACTGTGCGCCGAGACGGCCGCCTTACCTGCCGTAATAGCACGGGACGTCGCCCCATTGATAATGCGCAACTTGGTTCTCCACCAAGGAGGGCGGATTGATGAGGGATTGAGGCTAGAGCACTGAATGACTGCAGACAACGACCGTCAAAACGCTGGCAGCGAGCGGATATATGCGCCGCAGCAGGGGGCGAAGGTACGCGCGGTCTATCGCTTCAAGGGAAACTGAGCGGCGAATGCGCATAAAGGTCAGAGCCGTGTGGAGATAAGAGACGGTGCGGTCGAACGAACGACGAGCGCGGTTGTTGGCAGCGTAGAAGTGCGCCCCCCCGCTCCTTCCGGCGCGGGCTTCCCGCTTCCTTGCTTGCGCGTGGGAAAGATAAGAGACTGTGCGGACGAGCGACGACCGCGGTTGTTGGCAGAGAAGTGCCCCCCCCCCCCCCCCCCCCCTGCTCCCTCCGGCGCTGGCTTTCCGCTTTCTTGCTTGCGCGTGGGAGATTGAGTGCGTTCGCTCTCCGTGATAGCGCGCGTCCCCGCACGCTGCCTCTGGGGCATACGGCGCGCGGCGAAGATTTTATCTATACGGAACCTCACGGCGACGGCGACGGCGACGCCGACGGCAGAAATCCGGTTGAAGTGTCCATATAATTGCTATCGCAATAAAATGTACTCCACAATGAGGAAATAGCGGGAAACACATTTTACTCAAGCGAAGCTTGTATTGGTTCACTCGTGTCGCCGTCGGTGTTGATGTTGGTGTACGAAAAAAACCAAAGCCGCGCGAAAATAAAAATTTCTTGTCGGGTTGCGCGACCACCACGCTAACCTATTCAGCCACTGCCGGTTCATCACACGCGTCCTTTAAAACGGGGTTTTATATGCATGAAGAAGTAGACGCGGCTCCCACAGCTGGCGCGCCCGATCGCGCCATACGCCCAGCCCATTACAGGCGTCCCCTCCCTCCGGAGGAGGGAAAGGGTGTGACCGCATGTTCGCTCGCCTCGCGCCCGCTGTTTCCCACCAGTTCAGGCCCGGCAGTCAGATGTCGAGGCCGCGTTTGGTTTGTTCTGCCGAAGAGCACGCTGCATTGAAGGAGCGGCAGCGGCAGCGGGCCCGTCAACGTCTCAAACGCTCCAAAAACTAACCAACCCCTCCCCTAGGGTTGGACAAGCTTCGCGTGCACCCCTGTTCCCGGTAGGGGAGGGGTTTTTAATTTTCTCTACACGTAACTCTGTCATTTTACTTTAATTATTCATGACGTCATACGAACTATTCATTATTTTACTTTACTCATTCATAAAATACTCAATTTTTATGCATGTACTAACAGGAGGTCCCCCTGACAGTTTTTACTTTGGGACCTCCTTCTGTATTACTATTACTTTGTAACTGTATTAATGTATAATAATAAAATGATTAATTGATTGATTGATTGATTGATTGATGGGTTCCAAAGATAGACGCAAATATGCAAACGGTATTTAATTTTCTACTGACCACCAAAGACATGGCCACGCTGATTGCCAGATCCCAGGTAGCAAAAAAGAGATACATAACGTTTTCGTAGCATTTATCCAAGACGATAAAAACGGTTTAAAGAAGACATCAGTGAAACAACTTCGTCGGTAAAACGTCGTATATATCGGCTAATGTCCGGCTTAATTACTTTTCTGAGACGATCTATAGCATGTCCTAAAGACGTATTCGAAAAGCTCGTCTAGAAATAGGATTGGGAAAGAAACAAATAAGCCCTTTGCCAAAGCTATTCATATCCAATTTCTAAACGTTTTTCAGACGTTATCAAAAAACTGGTCTAGAAATGGTCTTGAAAGGTTCACGATAATCTAAAGCTAATTTTTGTGGGTTCCAGATGAGTCGAAGCGTCGGTGTCGAGTGCAAAAGAGCTCCTGGTGCAGTGCCAAGCACTGTTGCCTATCGACGCCGACGCATCCTCCACCAAGTCACATGCAAATGAACATGTCCACGAAAATAAATCTCAAATACTGTCTTTGGTATGCAGCAACGATGTTTACAACCAAAATGGCAATAAAATCCCGCTAAGGAAAAATGGGCGCGTCTGGACGAGCGTCAAGGCCAGGGCTTTTGCGCCAAGTGCGCATAGAATGAGGACAGTACGACAAAGCAAAAGTTTATTGAAAAAGTGCTAGATTTCAGCAAAATGTATAAGAAATACAAAGTAAATTGAATTAAAAGTACCCCAACAATGACTAAAGTTCGCAGATACAATTCTTAATGAACTAGAAATTGATGAACAATGACTACAGTATACAAACAAAATTCGTAAAGTTTATTTAGCAAAGTAAACAGCCCATGCAGTCAGATGAACAGACTAGAGTTATTTAGAGATTTATATCACAGCAACTGCAAGAGCAGACTGAGAAATGTGAAATTTAATCGCATAGTAGCTGCCTACAAGCAATGTTACCAATAATCTAGAAGCTTGAAACGAACACAAAAAGGAATAACGCCGCATAGTATCAAAAACAAACACTGGGAACATGTTAAAATAAAAAATACCGCCTTTGGGATACGTCACATAATGTAATGGTGTAAATTAAAAGAACCATAAAACCAAAAAGCAACAATCAAGTAAAAATAGTATAGAATACTCAAACGGGGAAATCAGTGTCACAAATGTGCACCATTTGTATTGCAGTGTACGATGAGACTCAGTAATGCTACATAAATAATATAATCTTAACATTCTAGTACACGAGGCATGGATTTATAAGCCTCATATTAGAAACTTATATAAACCTGTAAATTAAAACTATTGCACTGGAAGCTTCATTCAAGTCACCAAGGAAGTAATTCTTGGTTTATATATGTAAAGCATTGTACAAGAGGCACATATGTACCACTCTGGAAAAAAAAAACAAGCATAAGGTCGCAATGAATCATCTGCAAACCAGTGAATACCTTTGTACACTGCCATGTTACACTTTACACACATCTCCTGTTTCCTAAAGTAAAAAAAAAAAAGCACTCTGAATGACAAGAAGCTTTTGCACATGTAACTCCGAGCAAACGCTTTACCAGTTCGCCCTCTAGCAGCCATCGTCATCTTCTTCAGCCGCTTTTTATGCAGGGTGTTTCACGTAACTTGGCCCAAACTTTAAATATGCAAATGCCACGTAGCTGGACAGAACTAAGGCAATGTTTGTCGCCGCTTGGAGATACTCAGATAATTTTTTGAATTCCACCTAATAAGATAATTCGTCTTCAATAATTCTTCAACTTCTCGATTATTATAACTAGATAAGTGTCAATGAGAAAATTGTAGAGCAACATGAAAACCTCCCGATACAGCTTACTGTTGCTCAATACGTGCTACTTAAAAGCGTTTTTCCGAATGTGATAGAAGCCCCCGAACACATTCAGAACTGCCGCGCGACTGGCCGCTCGAGCCAGGTTGCGTGTATTTTGACACTTATCTCATTGGCACTTAAGTATAACTGAGAAGTTGATTAATTAATGAAGACCAATTATACAATTAGGCGGAATGCCAAATATAATCTTAGTATCTCTAAGCGACGGCAAAAATTACCTTGGTTCTGTCCAGCTACGTAGCCTTTGCACATTTTTGAAGTTTGGCCCAAGTTAAGTGAAACTAGAGGCTTGGGCTAGTCGGTACATACTCGACAGAGGAACAGCGCGAAAAGACGAAGGACAAAAACAGGAACACACACACCAGAGCTGATGTGTGTTCCCCTTCTCGTCCTTAGTCTTTTCGCGCTGTTCCCCTGTCGAGTCTGTATACGGCGAACTCCGGCGCGTGTCTCGTGCTGCAAGGTTAAAAAAAAAGGAAAAAAAAGAGAGCTTCTTCTGCTTCTGCCATCGGTCCGAACGGTACTCAGGTCTTTACTCAAGGCAAGACTGCCGATCTTCGAGGTGCTACAGCGGAACGGTCGTTGTTGCTACAGCAGCGCTTGCTGAATTGTCAGCGATGCGGTTGGCCAGCTCGGCATGATTGTCGAGGGACATGTCTTCTTGTGTGGCGGCCAAGGCGACCACCCGATTCTGCTGCAGGCGCTGAAGGAACAGTTCACGCAGCAGCGGCCTGTTCGCGTCCAGCCTAGTCACTCAGAAGCCGCCGCATACGACATAGAAGTTCCGACGCTAGAAGCTGCTGAAGCCGCCTGCGTGCATACACGGACTTGCGATCCTGCATCGTCGATTTTAAGTGGTAATAGGGTGTGGTGTCGTGGGGCGAGTCCACAACTTCTAGAAACTCATCAACCACCTCTGTCTGTAGAGAGTACCGAGACAGCATGGAGAAACCACGCGCGCTGCGAGGTAATGTGCCGAAGGTCGAATATGGCATCCACCTGAGTAAATCAGGTTGCAGGATTTTGTGGCCAAAAGGAAGGCAGGTGAATCTCCAACGTGGCGAGGCCCTCTGCGCTGGTCGTTGGTCTCTCGTTGGTGGCATCGTCAATGACGGGGTGCTCGCCGTACGATCATGTCCGGGTCACCACGCTATAGAGACCGAGGTTAGGTCCACTATAACAATGTGTGTCAGCGAGCGGAAGATTTAAGAACCGTTCGGACCTATGGCAGGAGCAGAAGAAGCTTTTATTTCCCTCCTTTTTTTTTATAACCTCGCAGCTCACAGCACGAGGCACGAGACACACGCGCCGGAGCGCGCCATATATAAAAGGTGGCTGAGGAAGATGACGATGGCTGATAGAATCCCAACTTTCACATCCAAAAGTATTTGGCACACAGTCCAGGCAGAATTCCATTGATGAACATCTTGGGAGCGCACCACTTAACATTATTCAGTGCCTCTTGCAATGGAACTGTCGTACATGCTGGTACTTGAAATGTTTTTAATGTAGACACACTTGTTGCCTTGGACAAGTACGCCCAGATATTTGCACTAGTGCTGCATTTTGTCGAAGTGGACACGTATCCTGCACTACGCAGGTAGTTGAAAGGTTTTGAACGCAAATGCACTGGCCCCAGCAGAAAGGCTTGCCCACATACTATCGCTGGCATATACAGGCTGTCTCTGCTAACTTTAGCCGGAGTTAAAAATATGCCGCTGCACACTAAGACGACGCGACCAAATGCACGCTGCGGACTATTGTTTGCAGTAAATCACACTATCTTTTGTATTCGGATCAATTGCATAATTAGCTGAAATTAAATAACCAACGAAGCAAACAAAATTCAAATTATTAAGTTGTAGAGCGGTCTACAAACCGTCCGATTAAACAGTTTCTAAATAGATTAAACTTTCTATTTATTAAGTAGTAGTTTTTTTTCCTCTTACTACAGATGCCTGCGAAATAAAAAAAAAAAATACCACGTGACATGCTCGCTTGCGCGCCGTGATTACAGTGCTACCAAACGTTCCGCGTACAAACGAACATAACATTAGCCGAGTGTGCTGCCGCTTAAAAGGCGACAGGGCAAGCGTTATTGCAGCGCAAGCGATAACGGTTGCTGGCGTAAATCGCGCAGCCAACGCCTGCGTCGGTGCCCTGTCGCCTTTTAAGCGGCAACACCCCGCTAAATGCTATGTTCGTTTGTACGCGGAGTGTTTGGGGGCACTGCAATCACGGCGCACAAGGGGGCATGTCACATGATATTTTTTTTTGTATTTTGAGGGCATCTGCAGTAAGCGGGTAAATACTAATACTTAATAGAAAGTTAGAAACTGTTTAATTGGACGTTTTCCAAACCACCCTTCTTACCTAACTTCGTTGCTTCAGAAGTTGGTTCATTAATCTTAACTAATTATGCAATTATGCAGAATAAAAAGAAATAGTGACTTACGCCATACAATGGTGAGCAACATGGGTCTGGTCAGCGTAAGAATGCGTCGACATATTTTAAAATTCTGGCTAAAGTTAGCTGGGACACCCTGTATATGCATTTGCTCTTCACTTGGTAGCACCAGAGGTAGCACTGAGGTGTAGCACTGAAGACTTCCCTCTAGGTGTGCTTGCTAGATAAGTGGGGAGGCCTACACATTCTTTCAAATTTTCGGAGCTTGTAATGAAACATAACAGCACAAGTAAGCTACAATGTTAAAGACATACTAAATTTTATTATGACTTATGAAGGCGATATGTACGCAAAATATGCAACTACAACACTGTATCCGCATCACAAAAACAAACATAATGAGGGGAACTATAAAAATTATTGCAGGAATTGTTTTGAAGAGGCTGCTCAATGAAATCACATATGTAGATTCTACATTAAATTTACCAAGCATTTCAAGTGAAATTAGCGACAGCTTACGTAATACCATAATAAATTGCGTTCACTCGCCCTTCCTGAGCTAGCAGTGTGATTTCTTGCATTTCTTAAGCTATTTGGAGAACGCCCTTTAAAGCAGATGAGGGAAGATGTCCCAATGTATGTTCATTTGATCTCCCGCACTTTCACCAGTGGCCGCTGTGTTGATGCCAGTGGACTGAATGAGAACGATCAGTTGGCACATTGCAAGGGAGCAAGAATAATTAAAGCCGCTATGCGCTTAAAGAATTATCACGTTTTAAGTCACCTGTAAACTGGTCACTGCCAATCAAGACACCACATTCAGTCACAATGCATTCGTTCGATACTTCTGCGGTTATTGGTACACTGTTGCCCTGTAACCGTATTTTGTACTTAGACCTCCCCGCAGGGACCAATTTATGCAACTAATCATGCACGAATCCATTCAGCACTGCGATGGTTAAAATGTCTGTGTAAGTAACCCATCACATGGACTCTAAGCAGCAAATGCTATGTACTTTTACCCTTCAACTTACTTAGTGCGCTGACATGCCTAAATAGAGGCTCCTCTGCTATGTCTGATGTACGATAGGAAAGTTCTTTGCACAAGGACCAAGAACCGCGGCATGCCCTGTTGCGCGAAGAGCACGAATAGCGCACAAATCGAAAGAACCGCGCGAGCACTTTTCAAGTACCGTGCGTACACTGGCACACGCACGAACTCGGCAGACGGCCGACTAAATGCCACGAAGGCCGCGCAGCGTAGAGTCCGACACCAGTCACAAACTGCAAATAATCGTGACTACCTGGAGTAACAGGATATTTTACGACAAGGATATTTCACGATTCACATATGCAGTATCCACTAGCGAAGTATGCAGTGTATATGCGGTATTCATTCGCGAACTAGAAAAACTATAAGAAGAAGAAAGCTCCAATAAGCAACGCAATATATCGCAATCATGCCGAGGTGCCAAAGAAAATCGAATTTGCCCGTGTCACATTGGAAACGAAGTTCCTCTAAAGACCATGAAATACCAATAACGTAAGATAAAACGGGCCAAAACACAATCGAGAGAACCTTAATCGCAAGCGATAACAGCACGGTGTGGTACGCAATATTCTATGGGTGCAAGGCAAGGGAATAGGATGGGCAGTTGACCTCATCTCTCGCGCTACCATACCCGTAATGAATAATTAACAAAAAGCCTGTATGTCAGTTCCCTTCTCTGCAACATTCTTGCGAAACAGGAAACTGAAATACCGTGATCACAGCTGTCTAAAGGATATAGGCAAAGTGCGCAGAGACAGCAATTCCCGCATCCTGCCAAACTTGATAGTTTCACTCCTGACGGCGGATACCGATGCCAGGCACACAAAAGCAACATTTCTTCTGACCTTCATCGTCATACTGAGCTTAACGCCTTAAATATAAAATCACTGAAAAGGTTCCTCACAAAGCGACATGAGAATCAGATTGAAGAGCAAATTAGTGCCCTCCACTCGGCGCTCTTTAATGCAAAACTAAGCTGCTCAACAAATTAAAACCATACAAACAAATCACTGCACACGCAGTGTCGAATAAGACAGCACAACACTGCAATACTTGCATGAGTGTGAAGGAAATCACGAGGACATTCGTCACACTTGTTTGTCGTGCCGCGCGATGAGGAAAAGGACGCAAGAAAAGCAGTCGAACTCGTGACGGGAAAATCCCAACTACCTTTATGAAAACTAAAACCAAACTACATTTACGAAAACTATAAAATCAAACTACAACCACACAGAACTTAACGCCAGATGACACGACATACATACAAGGCTAGAACAGCTAGGTTTGATAGCAGTCCGAGAAAGAAACAGTCAAGCGAGCTCACGGTACGGTGTACATGAGACGAGGGCTTGCCGAAGTGAGGGGTGATGACGTGACGACGTCGGACACGCTTCGATGTTGGAAACGATGCGGAGAGACCGAACCGGACCGAACTGGAGACGACCGCTCAGTGGCGCTCATCGGTCAGCCTGCATCCGAGCCGCAGTGCACGTTGCAGGAATGGTCATCCTGCCCAGCGGACAGCTTGCGCGCGAGCCGCAATGTTTGTGGCAAGTGGTAGCACAGCAGGCCAAGCCACGCTCCGAGCTGCAGTACTCGCGCTGGCGAACGCCTTGGCGAAGGGCAACGGTCGGGCGGCAGCTCCATGAACGGCCGCGTTCCTTCGACCCTTGATTGTCGGCGTCCGACACGTCGGCCTGCTGTCTTCCGTCTCCCGCTGACTACCCGCGTGTCTCGCCACGAAGTATTTCGCCACGTGCTCGCCATACGTGGCCCAATACCACTGGACCATCGCTGATTTGGCAAGATCACTCACATGCGTGGTCAAATCGCGAAAGAAACCGCGCGCACTTCGTCGTCATCGTTTTCTTTCACTCATCACAATGACAAAGGAAAGCACAACCGAAAACAGGCAGAAACACACGGCAGCCCAAACCAAGCGCAATTGCGGAACTATGCACAGGCCAGTTTCACGCGGGAGCCGGCAGCCGTGGCCACAAGCTTGGACATGTACACAGTGGTCATGTGACCGATGTGACGAGGGTACCGCCACCTTGCGTAAGGTTGGATAAATGACGAATACTCCCGCCAAAACGGCGCCGTCGAAAGCCCGGTACGCTAGCTAGGTAATTGAACAGGTACGGCTAATCTTATGAAAACGTTTTCAAGACGTATTCACCCCTCGTTTTTAAGCTGTCGTGCCTGCGACTCTTTTAAAGCGTCGATTTTGGTCAAAAATTTGTTTTAGACGTTGAATCCATTAATACGACGTTTTGAAGACTTTGTGTGCTACCTAACGAAACTAGCCCAGCCAGTGTCCTACGGCTTCTGCATAGCATGAGCTGCTACGAGGAAAGGGCAAAAACCCCGTCAAGCTACACCATTGTTGTAGCTTCGTTGTCCACGCATTTTGTTTTCCCTGCGGAACAAATGCGAAGTAGAAAATCTGATTTGGGAAAGTGGGCAATCGCGAACGCGGTGCAGTATAACTCAGCGTCTCATAGCTGTAGCTGTCATGACGGAATAAAATCGATGTTTCACCCGAAAGGCGAAGCAATGATAGCGATGCAAAGTATTAGACAACTATAGGAAGTAAGGTTCGCAGTATTATCGGCCGCATAAATTGCAGCAAACATTCGCTTACTCATTGCGTCAATAAGCATGGTGTCACGCGCGCACAGGCAAACATAGAAAGGTCTCACTGCTGTCACACTCGCTGTCACAACGCGGGTTGGATGAATAGCGTCGGAAGCGGGGAGCAACTGCACCTAAATAGTGCAACTGACGGAGATCTGCTCCGAACCACCATCAGTTGCACTTGACTCCTCGAAGAGGCAGGACATCTGACGAGTGAGCAACTGTTTGCAATGTGGTGAACGCGGTGTAAATCAAGGATCTGAACTGCAAAGAGCTGCGATGTGATGCTAATGCATTTCTCTTGCATTTACCGCTAAACCGCCACTGATTCTTTTTATCTCTCTCTACCTATGTCGATCCGAGCAGGAGAGGTCGCGTGTGAGAGAACTCACTCAGCCGTAGAAGGTAAAATCCATGAAACTCAACCCTGTGCTGATCAGGAGTTATAAAGCCTGCAAGTGTGCAATTTTCTGCAGACATTTTCACACTTGCTTGATTATGGCTCCCCACGTTCGACACGCACGGTCCAGAAATGGCGTGAAGCAAAAGCGGAAAGCTTTCATTTTCCCGGGGGGCTGGGGCCTGAGCAGCTTTCCGAACCCCACCCATGTATGTATATATATATAAGTTAACAGAACGGCAGGCGCACATAGAAAAACAACAAAAACATTTTAATTTCGCCGTTTCGGCCGGGGTCCGGCCTTCATCAAGAGTGCGATTGCAAGCCCACAGAGCTCAATTCATATATTTTCTCTCACTCTCTCTCTCTCTCTCTCTCTCTCTCTATATATATATATATATATATATATATATATATATTACATTTAATAACAGTTACACTGGAAACTTCGTGTGACCTCGAAAGACTGTTCACTGAAGTGACGAGCTTATCTGAGTATTTGCAAGACCTCAGAGTAGGAGACAGACAGACAGACAACGAACTTTATTTTATTTGGAGACAATTCAGTTTCACAGCCCGAGTCCCCTCGCACCGCCAAGAGACTGGCATCTCTTGGTTGAGCCATGCGGCAAGCGGATGACGCGTACGCGGCCCGCGTGCCGTATCCATTTGTTGGTAATCATTGGGGGGGGGGGGGGTACAATGATCAAGGACTAGCGCGGATGGCTGCTAACTTCATACGCGCTGTCTTCCTTCTTAGGCTGTTTTTCCAGTTAGGGAGATACATGTGTTTTGTGCATCTTAAGTCGCACAAGTACACATCTATGAAAAAGCAATGTAACGCCTTGTAAAAGATTTAATACAAAAGATACAATCAAGAAATCTTTTCCTGACGAAAGGCCAGTTATTGAGAAGAAAACCCTGTCATCTCTGTCGCCACGTTGCAGGCGTCGGGTTAGACGACGCTAATGACGTGTGGCTGAGAAGAGCCGAGGTGCTCCCTGCATCTCACCACTTTACCGGCTCAACTTCAGGCGATCACCTCGTGTCCGCCGCATCATTCTAAGCTCCCCATTGCGTGCATATTATCGTACACAATCTCGAACAAATGTGTCCTCTGGCTACAACCATAGCGCTAGTCCTGATGGCTATCACGCACCAACCATACGGCAGCTGCAGCCTACGGCATGGCTACCATCGTCCTTTCGACCTCTTCGACCTCCACAGTGCAACAGCCACTTGCACTACGTTCGCTCAACTACCATCACCGTATTCTCGCCCACTGTCAATTTCGTGCATCCCCAAGTTCCTGCCATTTTGACACGCCTGGATTATACCCATCTGTACATAACTGCACTTAATGTGGACAGCTTCAAAACGCCATTCTCTTTTGTACATAGGTTCCACGTACCATGTACATATTCTTTTCCTAGTTCTTATTTTCGCTCAACCTTCGCGCTAAGCAGCGATCCCTGTAGCGCCACCGTTCATTTCGTGGCGCTGTTGGTGGAGAATGTTAGACGGAAGAGCGCAAGAAAGAAGGCATTACGACGACAGCGTCCCGCGCTGCCACGCACTTTGACCTGGCACGCATATCGAGCACTCGCGTGGAGGAGGCCGAGGAAACAACTCGTACAGCATTCCCCGAGGGTGCAACCCAGAAGATTGGCATGCCACTTAGAGATGTATAATAGACCCAGTTACTTATCATGATAGTTCAATCAAGCCTTCTGCGATTATTTCGGTACACTTCAGAGTGCTCGGCGGCCGACCATGCTGGGCGGCCGACCGGGTGGTCGCCATCGTAGGATTCCCCAGCCGTCGACCAACACGCCCATGGCCAGACCCGCATTACGTGGCTGCTCATGGCCCCTCAGCCACCACGATGGAAGGCAAATCATATCGAAACAATCTTACGTCACTCTGTGGCGAGAGCTCATTGCACATGTCGCTGACGGAGCCTTTTTCAAATGTCGGAGCTTTTTTGCTGGCGCTAGCAGCGTACCTGTCTAATACCCCTGTCACACTGGGCATTCTAATGTCATTAGATTCGAATGACATTCGGTGCATCAACTGCCATTCGACCCGTGGTAGTGCTACACACAAAAAAATAATGTCATTCGGTCATGATATCAATAGCGATATTTCCAATACAATTGGCAAGAACAGTACAGCAAGGTATTGGTGAGTGTTTGAAAAGTCAGTCTATTTATTTTAAAATAAATATGAGGCGTCGCTTCACTGGATTAACATGCATTTAAACTTCTATTTCAGAATGTCTGGCCACAATAAGCCAAGACAAGGCTTAGTAGCCATAGCCGATAAATTCAACACAAACGATATGACTGACATGGCAGTGCTGAACGATGACGCTCAGTTTTAGCAGGTGAAGGTTGCCGTGTACGTCCACACAGGCGCCCATTTGTTTACAGTATGGCCGACTCGTAAAGCGACTGCGGCCAGACGTCACTGAGGTGGAGAGTAAAACATTTTGTGATAGCCTGCCCTACAGCTTTTCTCTCGTTAAAATTATAGATGCCTTAAAACACGCAAAATAATTCCCTTTTTACATGAACGCTTCTCAAGTTACGAATTCTGACGAATCAATAATCGCAAGAACGTCCTCGCTATCGATGTTACTAACCGAAGCGCCTTGGATCCGTTGATGAAGATTACGCAGCTAGATAACATCAAAGTGCGCTGCCACACTCCTCAGACCTTGGAAACCACTGCAGGAGTGGTTTACAACATCGACGTCTCAATCTGTGACAGTGATTTGCCTATTTTGATGAAAACAACGACAGAAAGCATTCCCATAATACAAGCTCATCGTATTGGCAAATCAACTTGCGTGAAGCTCATCTTCAAAGGCCTACCAGCGTATAGCCTACCAACGTATGTAAAGGTCGGCCATTTTCGTCATATTGTACGACCTTTCGTGCCCAAGCCCCTACAGTGTCGCAATTGTCAGAGAATTGGACACGTGAGTGCTGTCTGCAAGAACCCAGGCATATGCTCACGTTGTTCCGAGTCACATAGCTCCGACACTTGTCGCACGACGGAGTTCAAGTGCTCCAACTGCAAGGGTGCGCACGATGCGACTTCGAAAGATTGCCCATTCCAGAAAAATGAACAGAAGATCTTGAGGCAGATGGTCAGAGACCATTCGACGCATAAAGAAGCCGCAACTAAAGTGCGACGCCGACGCCGACGTTCCCGGCACCGCAAGTCAAGAAAGCACTGTGATAGTTATAAGGAAGTGCACACTCCGGAGAAGGCTGTTCGTCAACCGCTGACCTCGTGCGTTACCAACGCAGATGAGAGAAGAACGCCCGCCATCGATAACTCAAAGGAAGCATGGCCACCTTTACCGAAGCCATGCCAACTCGCAGAACCACGAGACACGAGTCGTCCAACAACTACGAATGGCCCGACAGCAGGCCCTGCAGCAGTCCGCGCAGAAGGCCAGGACTTGCAAGTGATCGCCATGCTGAAGTCACTCATGAATGTCATGCGTACGTTACTGACGAACCTAAACACCCCGAATGCTCGCAGCGCACTGCAGGTACTGGACGCGATGAATCCAGTACTTGCAAGTCTTGAATAGCATTATGGCTCATTCACCGCTGTCGTTCCGTAAAGATGTCAAGGAAGCATCCCTTTTTCAGTGGAATGCTCGAGGCCTCAGATCAAGAATTTCGGATTTTCGACCTTTCATTTTTGCGAACAAGTTTCCCATCATCGTCGTCTGCGAACCAAACCTTCAAACTACAATCCGGCTATCGGGCTATGAATCTTTCTCATCAGCGTCGTGTAATGTCCTCAGCAAGGTCGTCGTTTATGTTCGGTGTGAACTCACTTACGTGCTACATTCAGTTGTGCCTCACGACGACGACCAATACGTGTGCTTAACTGTAAAAACAAAGAAACTTACATTTACTCTCGTCGCTGCATATATTTCTCCAACCAGTCGTTTTGACACGCAACGACTGGGTGCTTTGTTATCCGCGACACCTGGCCCTTGGATCCTTAGTGGAGATTTTAACGCACACCACCCGCTCTGGGGGAGTGTGAAGATGGACTCCAAAGGAAGAAAACTAGTCGCATTTGCCTCGGACCAAGAGCTTTGCTGTCTCAATGACGGCAGCCCGACATATTTACGGGGACTAACCTACAGCAGCTTTCTGGACTTGACTTTCGTCTCTCAGTGTCTTCGAAGCAGTATAAAGTGGTTCACAGACATAGAAACCCATGGAAGTGATCACGTTCCTACCTATTTGAAGATCAAGGGAGTGGCCAAGTCTCTATCTACTGCCCTGTGTAGAACAGACTGGACGAAGTTCAGATCGCTTATGGAAGACGAATGTCAAGAAGGCCACCCATCATCTCTGGAGAATCAGATTAGAAATGCACTGCAAGAGGCTATGTTCACTTTTAGGCCTTCTCCAAAGTATAATGAATATGAAGGTGAATTGGAAAGGCTTCGAGCGATTCGCCGACGCGCGGAAAGAAGATACAGGCGCACGAAATGTATTCATGATCTGAGGGAGGCGAGGCGGATCCAAAAGAAAATCCAGCGCCGCATCGATACGCTACAATCTCAGAAGTGGAAATCCTTTTGCGAGTCCTTGGATCCTCGAAAGCCTCTGTCCCACATATGGAGAACTCTGCGTGGCCTACAATCGTCTCCACAACAGCGCCACCCTTTTAAGTCTCTTGCCCTGCATCAAGGACGACGTGAGATCGACGTTGCTGAGGATTTCTGCGCAAGAATCGCTGGCTTGCCATCACGACCTGTATCATTAGCACGTGACGTTGCGGCATCCAAGGACTCTCGCATGGATCTCTTGTTCTCTATGGAGGAGCTCGAAGCTGCGCTGGCGACTTGTAGGAAGTCATCATCGCCTGGGCCCGACGGTGTCACATACAAGGCACTTGGAAACCTTGGCCACAAAGCCCGCAGTGTACTCTTGGAGAGATACAACGAATCCTGGCGCGAAGGATTGATTCCTTGTGAGTGGAAAGTCAGCCGCCTAATACCTTTACTTAAGAGCTCTAAATCTCCATTAGACTTGGCATCGTACCGTCGCATCGCTCTTGCCAGTTGCATTGGGAAACTAATGGAAAGGATGGTGTTGACGCGTCTTGAATGGTATTTGGAACACAATGAGGTATATCCCAATGCAATGGCGGGCTTCCGGCGCGGTCGGTCATCGGTCGATAACGTGCTTGATTTGGTAACATCTATTCAACACCAAAAGAGCATGAAACGTTTAACTGTGGCGATGTTTCTTGATGTGAAAGGCGCATATGATAATGTAGCGCACCAAGCAATCCTCGATGCTTTGATCGATGTGGGCATTGGTGGCCGTGCACTGCGCTGGATTCACAGCTATTTGGAGGATATATCCTTCTTCGTACTTACAGAAGATGGAATGACATCCCACCATGTCACCAGCAAAGGTGTGCCACAAGGCGGAGTGTAAAGCCCCACGCTCTTCAACGTAGCAGTGCTAGGCCTTGTTGGATCATTGCCAAGGACGGTTCATATATCCATATATGCAGATGATATCTGCATCTGGGCAGCCGGCGTAACTCGTCCGCAGATACGAGCGAGACTGCAGAAGGCGGTCACACAAACGTCGTCCTATCTGCGTATGAAAGGCCTAGAATTATCCTCCGAAAAGTGCCGATTAGTCGCATTTACGCGCAAATCAATGACTCCATATGTTATACGCATAAATGGACAAGGAATTGCTTACGAAACAAAACACCGTTTCCTTGGAGTCATCATCGATCGTGATTTGTCTTGGACGCCACATATTTCATATATGAAAAAGAGGTTGACTGCAATAGCACATGTATTCAAATTTGTCGGCGGAAAGTCTTGGGGTGCGTCTGTGCAATCGATGCTACAGCTGTACCATGCATTATTTATGGGCTTCCTAAAATACAGCCTGCCCGTGCTGGGAAGCACCAGTAAAACGAACCTTCGAACACTCCAGAGTATGCAAGCCCAAGTTCTACGGACGTGCCTCGGCCTCCCTAAGTGTGCATCCACAGCGGCCACAATCGCCATAGCACGTGACCACCCTGTATCAACGTACTTTGCAGTCGACGCTCTAAGCGTGCACATTCGACATGTCGCAAGGACGCCCTTTCACCATCTTGCTTGCCTGCCAACAACTAGGCCGCATACGAGTTTTAGCCGTCTCCTGACTATACACGGAGCATCGCTACCATCGAATTACGTCCCTGCAGCATGGCCTTCGTTACCACTGTGGTCTCTGCATTCACCTCGAATATGCCTCACCATTCCAGGCGTGAATAAGAAGGCACAAATGCCGTCAGCAGCATTGAAGCAGGCAGCATTATTGCTACTACATGAGGTCCACAGTGACCGCTTACATGTTTACACAGATGGGTCGGTCATGCACTCCAGTTCAGCAGCTGCAGTATTTGTCCCAGCAAAATCTACAGTAATAAAATTCCGGACATCGCACTTGACATCGACGACGGCTGTCGAACTTACAGCTCTGTGTGCAGCAATGAAATTTATTGAACAGGAACCGCCCCAGAAATGGTCTATCTTCTGCGATTCCAAGGCCGCCCTCCAGAGTTTGCTCTCTGCACTACGCCGTGGACCCCACGAACGCCTTGTCGCGGACACACGCGAAATTTACCATCAGGCAGTTGACAAAGGACATGACATTTTCTTTCAGTCGCTGCCAAGTCACTGTGGTATCTTTGGAAACGAGCAAGCGGACGCAGCCGCTCGATCTTCACATACCAGTACCGATTGCGTCGCTATCCCTATGTCCAGAACAGACGCAGCAAGAAAGCTCCGTGCGCTTGTTCGCGAGCTTACGTTAGCCCACTGGAATTCAACGGACTTTAAAAACCAGCGCCTCTGTTCCCTGGATCCTGACCTGAAGTTCCGCCTTCCACATGGCTTACCACGACGGGAGGTAACTCTCATTTGTCGCCTAAGACTTGGCGTAGCATTCACCAACGCGTACTCCTACCTGATGGGAATGGCCACAAGTCCAGATTGTGAAACTTGCGGGTGCAAAGAGACGATAGCACATCTTCTGTGTGATTGTCGTCGTTTTAGTGCACAAAGGAAAGTCCTCAGAACCACGCTCGACAAGATAGACAGCCGTCCCCTTACGGAAGCCAGAATTCTTGGTCCATGGTCCCAGCCGACGTCGGAACGAACTGCTTTAAAAGCGCTAGTACGCTTTTTGAAAGAAACAGGACTACATGAAAAACTATAGAATTGTGCGGACAGATGTGTTGTTTTTTTTGTTCTTTTTTGTTTTTTTTTTCTTCTTTTTAATCTTCTCTGGTTTTCTCATCTTTTCTGCCCTTACCCCATCCCCCCGTGCAGAGTAGCCAACCGGACACTTAACCTGGTTAACCTCTCTGCCTTTCGCCTCTTATTTTCCTTCCTTCCTTCCTTCCTCAAGTTACGAAGGCTAATGTCATATTTTACCTTCTCTCTAGGGTAGAGAGTACACATTCGCTTCGAGTACGAAGCCGAATGAGTTTCTCGAACTCATTCGATTGCGGAAGTAATTCGATTCGATTAAATATCTCTGTGTAGCAGCTGAATAATGCCATTCGACGCTAATGTCATTCGAACTGAATGACATTAGCCAGTGTGACAGGGTCCAGTGTGACAGGGGTATAACTGTACCTATAGGCCGATGCAACACAAACAAAATGCCGACGCTAACGATCGGTCGACCAGTCAGCAGACCGTGACTCTGAAGAAACATTTTGTAATGTTACGACGACCACGACGCAACCGACGACTGTGAGTCGTCGTAGTGAGACGGGCTTTCACACCGCCGATCGACGCCGACAAAATCAGTCTGCCGAGCGCTGTTCCCCATGCGATCGGCCTCTCGGCAAACCGACATTGCGATAGCCGCAGCGCGTTTGCCTGTATATATTTATTGCCACTCAAAACGGGAGTCTAAACACGCGTTTGAAATTGGAATGCACAAACTGCTCCCCACCCAAGCCGCCCAAATGACGAGGAATTAGGATGACGGACAATGATGATGATTTTTGGCATCCCCCTTGAAACAGGGTGGTGACAAATAGTCACCTAGCCTGCTTGATTTATTCAGGTA
This sequence comes from Dermacentor silvarum, assembly GCF_013339745.2. Classification (NCBI taxonomy): domain Eukaryota; kingdom Metazoa; phylum Arthropoda; class Arachnida; order Ixodida; family Ixodidae; genus Dermacentor; species Dermacentor silvarum. The sequence continues at coordinate 7,953,765 of NC_051154.1, read as the reverse complement.
CGCTATGCATGTTTTTCATTCTAGCATTTTTGTATCATCATCATTAGTCTATATTTATGTCCACTGTAGGACGAAGACCTCTCCCTGCAATCTCCAATTACGCCTGTCTTGCGCTAGCTGATTCCAACTTGCTCCTGCAAATTTCCTAATTTCATCACCACACCTAGTTTTCGGCCGTCCTCGACTGCGCTTCCCTTCTCTTGGTATCCATTCTGTAACCCTAATGGTCAACCGGTTATCCATCCTACGCATTACATGGCCTGCTCAGATCCAGTTTTCCCTCTTAATGTCAACTAGAATATCGGCTATCCGCGTTTGCTCTCCCATCCACGCCGCTCCCTTCCTGTCTCTTAACGTTAGGCCTAACATTTTTTGTTCTATTGCTCTTTGTGAAGTCCTTAACATGTTCTCGCGCTTCTTTGTTAACCTCCAAGTTTCTGCCCCATATGTTAGCACTGGTAAAATGCAATGATTGTACACTTTTCTTTTCAACGACAGTGGCTATCTCCCAGTCAGGATTTGGTAATGCCTGTCGTATGCACTCCAACCCAATTTTATTCTTCTGTAAATTTCTTTTCATGATCAGGGTCCCCTGTGAGTAATTGACCTAGGTAAACGTACTCCCTTACAGACCCTAGAGGCTGACTGGCGATCCTGAATTCTTGTTCCTTTGCCAGACTGTTGGAATTTATTGAACATTGTCCCATAGAATATCCATAACAGAATATCCTATAACAATTCCCTGTCTACGTTGTCATAGGGTCCTTCAATATCTTGAAATGCTATCGATAATGGTCTATTGTGAACTACTGCAATCTCTATGCACTGAGGTAGTACAAACATATGATTCTCTAAGCATCTGCTTGGTCTAAACCCATTCTGTAGTTCCCCCAGTACATCATTTTTATCCACACACTTCGATAGCTGTAATTTTATCGCTTGTATTGCCATTCTGTATATCACTGACGTTACTGTAACCTGCCTGCACAAGATACCTTTATCCTTATCACTTTTGCCTTTGTAAATGAGGTTCATCTTGCTTTCACGCCATCCAACCGGACTTTTCTTCGTTCGAATCAGTTTCTCTACTGCATTAGACAGCAGTGCCTTGCGCTTTGGACCGAGCTTTTTGATTAGCTGTATTGGGTTGATGAAGTTACGAAATTGACAGGCCCAAGTTGGAATCAGCTAGCGCAAGACAGGGGTAATTGGAGGTCGCAGGGAGAGGCCTTCGTTGAACTGAATGACTAATGTCATTCAGTTCGCAGAGGGAGACGCCTCTCTGTTGTTCTCGGATCTGTTTTAGTCTGAACTATGCTTTCTTTCGTGGCGAAGTTATCCCTAATAACGTCTGTGATGTACCTCAGCGAATCGTCTCTTTCGTAGATGTTACGGCCTTCATCCCTTATTGCCGTTTGCGAATATTTAGTTGGATCTTCGAGGGCTCTTATGTGGTTCCAGAATCTTTTTGGGGCGTCTTTGTCTATATTGCGAATGTTATGCACCCAACGCTCACTTGCGGATTTAATTTTCTCTTGCACGCTGCCCTTTTCTCGGTATTTGTTCCGTCTATGGAGCACCTCTTCTTCGTGTAATCCCAACCTTTTGGCTTCTCGATGATCCCTAGACGCCTGCTTACGCTCTGCTATAGCTTGCTTTATTTCCTTGGTCCACCACTTAGGTGGTTTTTTTTTTCCAGTCCAACAATTTTTCTTTTTTGCCGTGTCAGTCTTATTTCCTGCTGAATAACGTCTAGAAGTTTCTTATATTGCCAGAATGTTGCAGGAAAAGCCTCCATTTTATTCGCTATGCTTTTTTCGATCTCTGTTTTTTATTTATTTATTTATTGTACCCTCAAGACCGAGGTATTACAGAGGGGAGTGGGTAAAAGAAAAAAAAAACATACATAAGTAACTAACAAAGCAGCAAAAGTGGTTTAGTTAATACAAAAAAAACTGATTAGTTAATGGTATCAAGGAGCGATGATGTCGGATATAGGCCTGAACGAAACTTTGAGTTGTCCTTGATTGCAACAACTGCGCCGGGAAGGTGGTTCCATTCTTGAGAGGTCCTGGGAATAAATGATTCTTGACAGGTTCTGGTGTGGCAATGAATTATTCCAACCTTATGGCTATGGTCAATGCGAGAGGAAGTGTAGGTAGGAGATGATATAAGATTATCGCGCAGGTAGGAATTATGGAAATATAGTTTATGAAATAAAGCAAGGCGAGAGCACTTACGTCGGGCGGAGAGTAGAGGAAGTAGCAAGGAATTTTTCATCGAAGTTACGCTTGAAGTGCGACTATAATTACTACAAATGAAACGCGCAGCATTGTTTTGGATTAGTTCAAGTGATTGAATAAGGGTTTGAAGGTGAGGGTCCCAGATGGATGAGGCGTACTCCATTTTACTCCTAATAAGCGTTTTGTATAAGATTAACTTTAATGACATAGGAGCAGAAGAAAAATTTCGGCGAATATAACCTAGCATGCGGTTAGTATTGTTGATTACCTTATCGATGTGTAATGACCAGGAAAGTGTCGAGGTTATATGGACGCCTAGGTATTTATAGGATGTTACGGCTTCTAGGGGAGTATTATTAAGATAATAGTTCTGCGGAGGAATATTGCTACGAGTTACACGCATACATTTACATTTACTTACGTTAAGTTGCATTAACCATACGTCACACCAGTTAGAGATAGCGTTAATATCGTCTTGTAGGAACTTGTTATCAGAACTGTCCGAGATTTCACGGAGGATAACACAGTCATCTGCGAAAAGGTAAATGCTAGAAGAAATATCATTGGGTAAATCGTTAATGTAAATTAAGAAAAGAAGAGGGCCTAGAAATGATCCTTGGGGCACACCAGAGTCTACGGGGCTAAATGGGGATATATGGTTATTTGACGCAACGTACTGTGACCGATTAAGAAGAAAATGTTCAAGCCATGCAAACAGGTTAGGATCAAGATTAAGTTTGGTAAGTTTAAATAGAAGCAATCTATGACACACTTTGTCGAAGGCCTTGACGAAGTCAAAGAAAACACAGTCAGCGAATGAACCTTTGTCAAGAATAAGATGAAGGCTGTGAGTAAAAGAAAGAAGTTGAGTTTCGCAAGACAAGTTTTTTCGGAAACCATGTTGTACTTTAGTGAAAAATGAATTATTGTCTAAGTGCTTTGCTAAATGCGAGTACAAAATATGCTCAAGAACCTTACAAGGAATGCTGGTGAGGGAAATGGGGCGGTAGTTGAGGGGCGAATTTTTGCTGCCGGACTTGTGAAGTGGGACCACCTTCCCGACCTTCCAATCTGCAGGGAGCTGATGGGTGTCTAGAGATTGCTGAAAAATTCTTGAAAGTAGAACAGATGAATAAACAACAGTATTTTTCAGAAATTTTGCGTTAATCAAATCAGCACCAGGACTTGATGACAACTTTAGACCTTTAATTACATTTTCGACCCCAAGAGGTTCAATGATTATAAAATCCATAGCTGGGTAATTGCAACACTCAAAAGTTGGAAGCACAGGATCAGTACATGCGACGAAGTTGTTACAAAATACGGAATTAAGTACACGGGGACATACATCATCGGGTACCGGTGAACCATTGGAATCGATCAGCGTGACCGCATTATCTTTTGAGGGGTTAATAACACGCCAAAACTTTTGGGGGTCATTCGCAAGCATTTTGGGCAATGTGTGTACGTGGAATGCCTGTTTGGCAAGCTTTAAATCCTCTATGTAGGTATCGTTTGCCTCCTTATAAGCATCCCATTTCGAAGCCAGCGCACTTTTATTTGCTATTCGATACAGTCGATTTTTCCGGTTGGAAAGCCTTTTTAACTGGGAGTTGAACCAGGGCTTCTTAACATTACATGATATTTCACTTGATGGAATGAACTTATCGGTGAGCTCGTATATTTTATTTTTGAAAACGATCCAGTTCTCATCAACAGTGCGATCATCAAATTGGCTGAAAAAAGGATCAAGAAAGTTAGCTAGCTCAATATTAATATCGTCAAAATTTGCCCTGTCATAGTGATAAATTACTTTTTTGTCAATAACTGGTTTTAACACAGGAGACAATATGTTGAAAGAAAGACCCAGGTGATCGCTTAAGCCCGGTAAGCATTGCTCTTCATTCATTAAGCATTGCTCTTCATTCATTAAAAAAAATTCTGATGGTATTTGTTCGTGCTTTGTGCTGCCAAACTTTAATGCTAAGCGTCTATGAGCCGGAGGCGAGCGCAATCTGCTGGTGCTGCAAGTAACTCAGCGGCACAGGAGGCGCGCGCTTCCTGAGTATTTGCCTACGGAGACGACAGACCCATTGGAAGGTAGAGCTATGCTGCTTCGCAGTAAAAAAGACAAATGAAGACGAAGCAGAAGCACTCAATCATTTTCATTACACGTAGATAAGAACACTTACTTTAAGACGGCGAATATCTCAGCAACCTTCGGTTTGCAGATGACATTGCCCTATTCAGCAACAGTTGGGACGAATTACAACAAATAATTGAGGACCTTAACAGAGAAAGTGTAAAAGTTGGGTTGAAGAGTAATATGTTGAAGACAAAGATAATGTTCAATAGCCTGGCAAGGGAACAAGAATGCAGGATCGCCAGTCAGCCTCTAGAGTCTGTAAACGAGTACGTTTATCTAGGTAAATTACTCACCGGGGACCCTGATCATGAAAATGAAATTTACAGAAGAATAAAATTGGGTTGGAGTGCATACGGCAGGCATTACCAAATCCCGACTGGGAGCTTACTTTTGTCGTTGAAAAGAAAAGTGTTCAATCATTGCATTCTACTGGTGCTAACGTATGGCGCAGAAACTTGGAGGTTAACAAAGAAGTTCGAGTACAACCTAAGGACCACACAAATGGCGATGGAACGAAACATGTTAGACTTAACGTTAAGAGACAGGGAGAGAGCCCTGTGGATCAAAGAGCAAACGGGGATAGCCGATATGGAGCTACCGGATAACCAGTACGTGGACCATTAGAGTTACAGAATGGATACCAAGAGAAGGGAACCACTAGCTCCTGTATGCATCCCCTGCATGCGTTCCCAGGGGGGGGGGGGGGGGGGGGGTACCCTCGCCGGCTTACGTCCGTATCACGGCGCGTGGACAGGAATGCGTGGGCCGATCCCGGAGATAGTACAATACCGGGCCGACCCGCGGCGGAGGTGACGCAGGCTTCAAGCGTGGAAAATTTGCGCACACTAAACGACAACACGAAAAGGACACAAAGACCAGCGCAGACTGACAACTGAACTTTATTACTAACACAGCACATATCCACACACGTTCCACATCACAGAAACATTAAATGCAACATAAGTCAACACACTATATTCTATTGTTAAGTAAGTTCATTTCGCCGTTATTCAAAGCGATAGACGGATGATTAACACATGCTGCAGTCTAGATTTGTCCCAAGCTTCTACAATTTCTGTCGTTGTCTGATTAGGATTAACATACAAAATAGCCGTTTGGGGAAACAAAGGCTCACATTGGCTCAATGAACATTGCGCACAGGGCATTGCCAAATGCTTGTAGGGCCTTCCTTTCAAGCTGGCCAGGTGTTCCCTCAACCTTACATTTATGCGCCGGCCAGTCTGACCTACTGAGTACTGCCCACACTTGAATAGAGTTTTATACACTACATTCCTTTTACATTCTAAAAACTGGTGCACGCGACGTATCGAGCACTTAGTGGTAAGATTGTTAACCTTGTTATCATAAATACTGTTTACCGCAGGGCAATCAACCCCCCCTCCCTTTGTCTCTTGCCGAAAAAACTACGTTCACGGCACACTTGGCGACAACCTTCTTGAGTTTAATTATGCGATAAACCATGCACATAGGGGATTACTGAAATTTTCCTATTATCTTGGCTTCTTTCCATACCATTTTCCCCCGATTTCAGTCTCCTCATTAGCGTTTCGCTTGCAGTTAGCAGCATCGAAGTAGGCTACCCAGCGTTTTCGAGGCGATACTCCTGCTCAAGGAACGCTTTACTCAACTATTGCTTGCAAGTTTTTGTTAAAGCCGATTCAAAACATCCCATTGCGATTCTGTTTCCTACTATTCTTCAATGGGCGGAAGTGTATTGTAACAGAGGTATTTAAGTTCTCGGGTGTGATGATTATGGACGTTCGTCACTTGTTTGTGTGTCTTAAGACGAGAAATACGCGCAAGAAACGCTAGTAGGCAAAAAAAAAAGTTTTTTTCTTTCAAACGCACGATAGGCAAGGAAAGAAAATGAAAAGAAAACAAAACAATGTCACAGAGGAGTTTCACGCGCACACTGATGTACGCGACGCTCAGTCCTACACCACCGTTCGGCGCGTCAAGAGTTCCGATAAACCATCTCACGGTTTCGGCGTGACGATCGACTCGCTTGTCGTTGCCGCGGTACGGTCGCCGAGGCGAGCCGAGGTGGCACGGTTGCTGCTGCTGGAACTGTCGCCGGCACACGGCTGCGCTACCGTGTGCGGCGCCTGGCTATGTTGAGGACAACACTGCGTTGTCCGGCCGCAACTCACGAGGACCGCGACCCAGGGTCGGCCCACGCGGACCTCGGTAGGCCTCGACCAAGAACAACCCTCAGCAACTGCGCCCTGGCAGGAGCCGCTCAGCAGGCCTCGTCCTTGGTCCCAGAACAGGTCTCCGCATCTGGCCCGGGTAGGCACGCCTTGGTCACTCGGCCGCAGCAGGAACCACGGCACGAGCTCTTCTTCCCGAGCGTCGCACCCGATCTGCTGCCACCATGGCCTCGCCGCTCGAGCTCCTCCGCACGTTCGCCACGTAGCGCTTCTCTTTCTTCGTTTTGTTCTTTTTATTGCGATAGCAATTATATGGACACTTCCACCGGATTTCTGCCGTCGTCGTCGCCGTCGCCGTCGCCGTGAGGTTCCGTATAGATAAAATCTTCGCCGCGCGCCGTATGCCCGAGCGGAAGCGTGCGGGGACGCACGCTGTCACGGAGAGCGAACGCACTCAATCTTCCACGCGCAAGCAAGGAAGCGGGAAGCGAGCGCCGGAGGGCGCGGGGGGGGGGGGTCGGGGGGGTCGCGGGGGGGGGGGCGCATTTCTACTATGCCAACAACCGCGCTCGTCGCTCGCTCGCACCGTCTCTTATCTCCACACGGCTCTGACCTTTATACGCTGTGCATTCGCCGCTCAGTTTCCGTTGAAGCGATAGACCGCACGTACAGGGTCGTCCACTCTTGGGGTGAACACGGCTTCGCGTGGCCGCGCTCCGCGCAGCGCCGGTGCTTCCGCCGCGGCCGCGCATCGAAGCAAATCGGCGCAGGCGCACATGGGCCTAGGGGAGGTGCTTCGCGTCGTCTGATACAGCGCTGGCGCGCGCCGATCTGGCTTTGCAGTGGAATACACGGCGCTAAACGCAGGCGGCCGAGCGCCCGAGGTGGCGTCGCGGGAAAACGCGCTTCACTAACTTGATCATTTTCCGCCTTGTTTTGTCTACAGCTTGTGAACAGCCTGCTTAACCAATTTGCATAAACAGATGCAAGCTTCTCAGCAGACAAACGACTTTTTTTAATATTGACGAGGGTAAACGAACAAAGTTATTGCTTGCGCGCTCTTTATTAGGCCAGGCCCATTTTATTTTACTGCCACAACTATTGGTGCCGTGCATCCGGAGAAGCCCATCAGGCGCGCTTTTCACCATTTGTGTCATGACGTGATGAGACTAGCGCCCTGTTTCCTGCACCTCTTGATGCTATACCCGATTTGGTTAATTGACACCAGCCATAAATTTCGCAGAGAATTAGAGAGCGATTTTTCAATCGTGCTTATACAGGGTGTTTCAGCGAACACTTTCAAAGTTTATTTAAGATTGCCTGTGGCAGATAGCCTAATTCTAATTAATGAGCTGTTCTACGCGAAGCGGCGGACATTACTTGCACGAAAAATTGAAATGCATAATCAATTAATTAATAACAATTACTAATTATGTTTTTAGCTAATTACCTGATGGCCCATATTGTAATCTACAAATTGTAGCCGTGGAGTTCGCAAGACGGATCCACTTGGAACGAATTCTCTGGATGACACCAGTTTCGGGATATTAATTTCCGAACTTTGAGAAAAAATGCATTGGCGTTCCAGTTAGTTTCTTAACAAAACGTCGCTTTATGCATCGACGCACAAAATTAACTGGAACGCCAATGCATTTCTCCGCAAAGTTCGGGAATTAATATCCCGAAACTGGTGTCATCCAGAGAATTCGTTCCAAGTGGATCCGTCTTGCGAACTCCACGGCTACAATTTGTATATTACAACATGGGCCATCAGGTAATTAGTTAAAAACTTCATTAGTGAATTTTTATTAATTAGTCGATTATGCATTTCAATTTTTTGCGCAAGTAATGTCCGTCGCTTCGAGTAGACCAGCTCATTAACTAGAATTGGGCTATCTGCCCCAGGTAAACTTTAAGAATTTTTGAAAGTGTTCGCTGAAACACCCTGTATATTTGATCATGTTTGTAATTGATTCTACCACTAAGGCGGGCAAAAAAGAGTGACAGTAACTAATGGGTGACATCCGCTGCTCTGTTATGGCAGCGTTAATGCCGCTTATAGGTGGGCGTGGATCGCTTTACGTAATGTAGGAAACTGATTTGGCAGTAATTTTACGCCCAATTTTCATCTTTCTAGATCAAATAAAAATACAGTTTATTTTTGTTGTCAGACTGCATGTAATATTGCTCAAGCGGTGCCGGTCCTTTGACGCATACATTACGCGGGAAGTCGCGTTCTCAATTAAAGGGATCATCCGTCAATTGTTTGATAGCATGGATAAGCTCGTGTAAAATAGGTGGCTCGAACCTTTCCTTATTTATTCAAATTTTTTTTCGTATCCATGGAGTCAGTGCACGCAGCATTCGTATGCTCTTTCTGTTCATTTTGAATAGGTGGTTCGAGTGGGAAATCTATAATCGACGCGCCAGTTTTCCAGCTTACATTACGTCTTTCCGGGTAATTAAGTCGTTATTCGCTTCCACTTCATTTCACCATTACCTCGGAATCGGTCAAATGCATATTCTCACTAAAATTTAATAATTTGGTAATTGTTTGGTATACGTGCCGAAGCGACACATGGTCTCTGCGCTATATACGCCATAGAGGTGGACAGCGGATAAATTTGCCATGATGAACTGATTTATCTTTTTTTTTTTTTTGAGGTGGGAGAGGGGTTTGGCTGAGTGGGTGAAACCTAATTAATAATACCGTCAAAGGAACGCCAGGAGCGCACAAGCCATGCTGCTGCCGTCGTGGGGAAGTCGCCGGCTCCTGCGTCGGGCGAACGCGGCCAAGATTATTTAAGCGGCGGTGATGACGCCTGCCCGGTGTCCTCTATGGACCGCCTGCCGGTGGTCGGCAAACGGGCTGGCCATTCGCTAAAGCCAGGCCCGGCCCGACCTAGATGGCTGCGGTCGGGCAATCTACTCTTTCACTGGCCATGGGCGTCAGCCCGATTTGCCGCCGTGCACATTTTTTTTTTTTTTTTGCTTTGGTCATGCTACCATCTCTAATCAGCTTACGATGCTGATATGCTGCTGCCAACGCCTGCTCTACTAAGTCGCTCACAAGTGACAGATTCTGGGATGACTCGTTAAAGGGAGACAACAGATGTGTTTCCATTGAACGCATTTCTGTCGGGTTGCATGAACATCACGTTATCAGCTTTCAAAAATGGATTGCTTTTTATTCCATTGCTGGGTGCCATGGCATCTCGCCGATAAAAACGCTTTAACAAACATGTTCAAATATGTAAGCACGATTGAACAATAGCTCTCTAATTCTCTGCGAAACTTATGGCTGGTGTAAATTATTCAAATCCTGTATAGCATCAAGAGATGCAGGAAACAGCGCGCTAGTCTCATCACGTCATGACACAAATCGTGAAAAGCGCGCCTGATGGGCTTCTCCGGATGCACGGCACCAATAGTTGTGGCAGTAAAATAAAATGGGCCCGGCCTAATAAAGAACGCGGAAGCAATACCTTTTTTAGTTTACCCTCGTCAATTACAAAAAAAGTCGTTTGTCTGCTGAGAAGCTTGCTTCTGCTTATGCAAATTGATTAAGTAGGCTGTTCACAAGCTGTAGACAAAACCAGCCGGAAAATGATCTAATTAGTGAAGCGCGCTTTCCCGCTACGCCACCTCGGGCGCTCGGCCGTCTGCGTTTAGCGCCGTGTATTCCACTGCAAAGCCAGAGCGGCGCGCGCCAGCGCTGTATCAGACGACGTGAAGCACCTCCCCTAGGCCCCTGTGCCCCTGCGCCGATTTGCTTCGATGCGCGGCCGCGCCGGAGGCACCGGCGCTGCACGGAGCGCGGCCACGCGGAGCCGTGTTCACCCCAAGAGTGGACGACCCTGTACCTTCGCCGCCGCAGCTTACTGCCAGCGTTTTGACAGTCGTTGTCTGCAGTCATTCAGTGTGATCTATTCATGTTTGTTTGTGCGCGCTCACACCACAGTTAGTAATAGTCGGGCCACATTTTCCAACGCACGCTACACATGCAATGCTGCCCGGATCGGCAGTGCAGCGCTACAGGTGTGTAGCGGGCAGCGCTTCTCATCAACACCACCGTTTCACACGCGCCTTCTCGTGGTCATCGAGTCTCTCTTCATGTCGGTCTACTGACGCCGCAGCACACCTGCTTACTTAATCAGCGATGTTTACTACAATTCATATTGCTACCAAAGCCGCTCACCTTACATCGTATGACATTGCTGTGTTGCTATCGCATTCATTGCTTCGCCCTTAGGGCGAAACTGTGACATTTTTTCTTCCAGCTCCCGTGCCACCTGCCCTCAGCTCGTCTTATTCACTTCGGTATGCAGTTCTACTGAGTCCACAAGTTGCGGAGTACACGTAAATATATATATATATATATATATATATATATATATATATATATACAGGGTGTTTCAGCGAACACTTTCAAAATTTATTTAAGGTTGCCTGTGGCAGATAACCCAACTCTAGTTAATGAGCTGGCCTACTCGAAGAGGCGGACATTACTTGCACAAGAAATGGAAATTCATAATCGACTAATTCAGAAAAATTTACTAGTTAAGTTTTTAACTAATTACCTGATGGCCCATATTGCAATTTACAAATTGTAGCGGTGGAGTTCGCAAGGCGATCCACTTGGAACGAATTCTCGGGATGACACCAGTTTCGAGATATTAATTCCCGAACTTTGCGGAGAAATGCATTGGCGTTCCAGTTGGGTTCTTAACAAAACGTCGCTTTTTGCATTGAAGCACCAAATTAACTGGAACACCAATGCATTTCTCCGCAAAGTTCGGGAATTATCTCGAAACTGGTGTCATCCCGTGAATTCGTTCCAAGTGGAACCGCCTTGCGAACTCCACGGCTACAATTTGTAAATTGCAATATGGGCCATCAGGTAATTAATGAAAAACTTAATTAGTGAATTTCTGGTAATTATTCGATTATGCATTTCAATTTCTTGCGCAAGTAATATCCGCCTCTTCGAGTAGACCAGCTCATGAACTAGAATTGTGCTATCTGCCAGACGCAACCTTTAAGAAGTTTTGAAAGTGTTCGCTGAAACACCCGATATATATATATATGTGTGTGCAGGGTGTTTCGTTTTAGCTGCACCAAATTTTTAAAAATTACCCGTGGCAGATAGCATAATTATAATCCTTGAGCTAAACTACTCGATGAGGCGGCCATTACTTCCACGCGAAATAAAACCGCTTAATTGAGTAATTAACATAAATACGCTAATTAACTTTTAATTATTTATTTTACGGCACATCTTTCAATCTACGAATTATAGCCCTTGAGTTTGCAAGGCGTATCCACTTGAAACGAATTCTCAGGACTGTGCCAGTTTCTAGATATTAATTTTCAAAGCGTCCCACGAAATACATGGGCGTTTCAGTTAACTTTGTGCTTCAATGCATAAAACAGCGTTTTCCTCAAAACGTTAAATGGAACGCCCATACATTTCATCGGACACTTTAAAAATTAATATCTCGAAACTGGTTCAGTCCTGAGAATTCGTTCCAAGTGGATAAGCCTTGCGAAATCAGCGGCTATAACCCGTAGATTGAAAGATGTGCCGTAAAATCATTAATTAAAAAATTAAAAAGCGTAATTACGTTAATTACTCAATTAGCCGTTTTGATTTCTCGTGGAAGAAATGGCCGCCTCATCGATTAGTTTAGATCAAGGATTATAACTGTGCTATCTGCCATAGGCAATGTTTAAAAATTTGGTGCAGCTAAAATGAAACACCCTGTATATATATATATATATATATATATATATATATATATATATATTGTGTCCTTTCCCCACATCGGGGAAGTGGTCCTCTTCCAAAGTGAGCTTCATATCAAGGAACTGTAAACAGCTTTCTGCTGGCATTTTATATATGAAATCGAGCCCTTTGCCTTTTATCCTGAACACTTCCAACCCGCGTGATCTGAAAACATCTACATCTGTGTTAAGGCCCCAGATCAAATAATCGTCTACATATCTGAATACTTTTAGCGCCTTGCCATCGAAGTTGGAATTCACAAGTCTGTCTACATTACTCAAACAAATTGTGCTCCACACTGGGGCTACTTTCGACCCCCTGCATGCCCCATTTTTTTGAAGGAACACTTTATCTTTAAACTGCCCAAACGTGCTCTCCAGCTACACCCGTGAGCAAATATATACGGACCACAGGTCGCGCGATAAAGCTGATTTTTTCGTCTGCCTGTGAACGTGACTTGAAATTGAGAACTGCAGTCCAAAATTGGCATTGCGAAACTTCCAGTGTACTCGTCAATTCCAGTTTATGCTTGTTAATTACGAATAAATTGCGTTTTTTCAGCGACCCTGTGGTCCGTATACTTTTGCTCACGGGTATACTTCTTGAAATGCTTGTAGTGACATTCCACTCTTATTACGGAAAGCAACTTCATCATTGTCCTGTTCCACGCATTCCTTCACACTGTAGTAGAACATCCTGCGGCAGAGAATAATCCAGGTCTTGGACGTCAACGCTGCAGCCCTTGTAAAACCCTCCCTAAAGACCCGACATATTGCTACACGCGTGCTGTATTTGGTTGTTTGAACGAGGCGCGCGGGTGCCATCCACTCGAGAAAAGAGCAGGAAGAACGAATTGGGCTCGCGCTGTGAATCCAACCGGTCAGCACTGCAACCGCTGTTGTAAATATAATCTGTAAATAGTTGCCTCGTCCTTTGCCTAACACTGTGGTGGAGGTGCGGGGTATCGATCCCCGTCCTCGCCACGGAGCCCCGAAGCGGCCGCACCGTCGTCCTCTCAGCCATGGCTTCCGCTGGAACCACCCCGTCACCACCTACACCTGCGGCGCCAACCACAACGTACGTTACGGTTCTCAGTCTCCGTGATCCTGGGACATTCTCCGCCCAAAATGGCGTTGACGTCGACGACTGGCTAAGCATGTATGAGCGTGTTAGCCAAAGCCACCACTGGGTCCCTACCATCATGCTTGCCAATGTGACCTTTTATCTGGACGGGACACCGCATGTCTCGTTTCACTCCCACGAGGCCGAGCTTCCCAGCTGGGACATATTCAAAGAGAGGCTTCGCGACCTATTTGGCAATACGTCAGGTCGCCAACAGGCTATGCGAAAAGAGCTTGCCACCCCTGTCCACTCGTCGACCAAATCGTATGTCTCCTGCATATAGGAAGTGCTCACACTTTGCCGGAAAGTCGACGAGCACATGACCGAGGTTGACAAGTTGGACCATATCCTAAAAAGAATCGTGGACGACGCCTTCAATTTGCTCGTCTATAACGACGTTTCTACCGTCGACGCCATCGTCGAAGAATGCCGCCGCTTTGAGGTAGCCAAAAAGCCGCCGCGTCGTCCCACAGTTTTCCCGGCTCCCAAAGACACCTGCCACGTCCTCCTTCCACGCCCACTCTTACCGCCACACGACCATTTCAAGAGAACGTCACGCGTATCGTTCGCCGAGAGATTGAAGTGGCCAGTCCGGCCCCACTTTACCCACGACCTTTTAACGGTACCTTTCACCAAGCGCCCCCCCCCCCCCCCTATTTCCGTTATTCAAGCAGTTGTGCGGCAAGAAATTGCAAACCTTGGCATCCCTTACCACCTGCTCTGTCTCCCGACCTGATTCGGCACCCATTCCCATGGCCAAAACCTGCATTGACCAGTATTTCGCTTCCACACCACGCAATCCTGCTGAATGGCGAACCCCAGACGGCCAACCGATATACTTCCGCTGCCACCGAGTTGGGTATGTATCCCGCCACTGCCGCACCCCCTGGATGCCGCCATATATTGGAGCTCACTCCCTGTTCCTCGCCCATACGCCGACGCTCGCCGTTATTCACCTCGCCGCCTGTACCCTACTTCTGATGCCCCTGACAGCCACTCCTCCGAGCGATCGCCGTCGCCTCAACGCCGTCGCTCCCCGTCACCCCAACCTCGCCGCTTTTCCTCGCCAACCCGCCGGACGGAAAACTAGGCCATGCAGCTCTTGGAGGTAGTGCTGCATCACGTTCGTCCTGTCCAAATCCTCCGTTGACGCTCCTCACGAACACGAACCTAATTGAAGTAGACATAGATGGTGTTCCGTTGACAGAATTGGTTGATACTGGAGCCCAAGTGTTCATAATGAGCGCTAACCTATGTCGTCGCCTCAAATAAGTTCTTACGCCCGCCAAAGCTCCAGCCGTACCCGTCGCCAATGGCACCACTGTTGCCTCAGTGGTATGTCCACTGCTCGCATTGCAATTGCTGGCCGCTAAGTCCTGTTCACCGTTGACCAGTTGCCCTCATGACCTAATCTTCGGGCTCGACTTTCTGACAACGCATTCTGCCCTCATCGACTGTTCCGCCGGTACGCTGCGCCTCGAGCTTCCTCTTCTTTCAGACGTTCGCCCCGAACAACCGAACACCCTCTGCACTACAGCGTTTGTTCACTTACCTCCAAAAGCCCTAACCTTCGTTGAATTGGCCTCAACGGAAACCGTGCCTGGTGGCGCCTATGTCGTCGCACCTATTCTTGATGTCCTCCTGGCGCGCGACATCTCTGTGCCACACTCCGTCGTAACCCTTGCCGTTAATCGGATTTGCCTCCCCGTTATCAATTTTGGCTTGACGAAGCAAGTTTCACCTGAAGGCATAGCGGTGACCACGCTCTGGTCAGTGACAGGCAACCACGTCAATGCTTTTGCAGCGTACGCGTCTCCACATCCTCCTGATTACCCGGAAAATGCCATGAACCTCGACGGCCTATTACGTCCCATGGTCGCTTCGGACCTCGCACCTGCTCAAGCAGCCGCCCTATATCGCCTTTTGCTTTTCTACCGCGACATATTTGACACTGACAATCGAGCACTTGGTCAGACGTCCCTTGTTAAGCATCGAATAAACACTGGTGATGCTGTTCCCATTCACCGCCGACCGTATCGCGTGTCCACGGCAGAGCGGAAAGTTATTCATCAGGAAGTAAACAAGATGCTCGCCAAAGGCAATGTTGAGCCCTAGTCGAGTCCTTGGGCGTCGCCGGTCATGCTCGTCAAAAAGAAAGATGGCACGTGGCGTTTCTGAGTTGATTACTGCCACCTAAACCGAATCACTAACAAGGACGTTTACCCTTTACCACAAAACGACGACGCTCTTGATTGTCTTCACGGTGCCAAATACTTTTTGCCCATAGACCTTCGATCTGGTTATTGGCAGATTTCTGTAGATGATCAAGACCACGAAAAGACCGCTTTCGTCACTACAGATGGCCTCTACCAAATCAAGGTTATGCCGTTCGGTCTATGCAATGCTCCGATGGGGGAACGCGATGGCGCCGAGTAGGTCGGACGTGCTCCGATCGGCTCCTGCTTTTTCTCGATCTCTTGAAGGTTTATGAAGTGGTTGCCCGTGAACTTTGAGTGCATTATTTCAGTGAAATGCTTCCGAACACGTGGATACCATTTTTTGGAGGTGGGTGGACTTTCTAAGAATTTATCGCCGATCTTGTGCCGACCATGTGCACGCCGAACTGAGTGCTAACACTAACTCTAAACGCAACGGTGCCAGCCTCAGCGAGACGCTGGGCTGCTGCCTGCTGGCCTGCGTTAGCCTGTAGGTGCTAGTTCACCGCCTCTTGTACGATGGACAGTCAGGACGATGGGGACTATTTAGCCCCCGAAGGTTTTGGGAAAGATTCTGGTTGGATAACGGTCGCCAAACGGCGCGTTTGCAAGAACGCTGCCGCGCGTCTTGGCGCCAACTCGCCCGCGGCCCACCCTGACGGCCAAGATACGCTGCCGAGCCGAAATAGATATAAAGATGCTAAAAGCAAGATTCTCCGGGGCAGCAAGATGCCACCACTACCGAAGGACGAAATGAAGATTGTGGTCAGACCCAGAGGCGGACTGAGTATTACCAAGGCAGGCCCCACAGTGGTCGCTGAAGCCATATGGGCTGCAACGGGTATCAGTACGACGGAAAGAGAATGGGACGCTATGTGCCCCTATCCGATACAAAATGTGATGGTGGTCAGCACATCTAGCCACGAACACGCGGTTCGTTACACCGCTGTGGAGAACGTCACAGTCGCCGGGCAACAGCATGAGGTGAGCGCGTATGTTGCTGCACCGCACGCCACTTGCAAGGGGGTAATTCGGTGCATTGCAAGCGAGGACGGACCTGAGGTAATTGACCGGAAGATCGTCAACCGGAGAAATCCCCTCGCGCTAGGTGCCAAAAGAATCAAGGATACTGGAACTGTGGTGGTGCTGTTCGAGATATACAAGGTCCCAAATTACGTAGCATATGGGGGCACTCTAATCAGGTGCACGCTTTACCACAAACAGATGGATGTTTGTTACACCTGCGGACGCCTTGGACACCGCTCCGATGTCTGCCCGTCACCAGAGGAAGTGGTATGCAGGGGTTGTGGAGTAACCAATCCCGATGAACAACACAGCTGCGATCCAAAATGCAAGTTATGCGGCGAGGCCCACCTCACCGCAGCTAAGGAATTCAAGAAACGCTTCCAGACGCTGTACGTGGTTCAACACAGAAGAGGAGAAC
The DNA here is from genome assembly GCF_013339745.2 of Dermacentor silvarum. Taxonomy (NCBI): domain Eukaryota; kingdom Metazoa; phylum Arthropoda; class Arachnida; order Ixodida; family Ixodidae; genus Dermacentor; species Dermacentor silvarum. The sequence continues at coordinate 7,936,638 of NC_051154.1, read as the reverse complement.
GCGCTCGCAACGCTGAGCGGGAGGAAAGAAGCAAGCTATCATGCACCCTTCAAGGATGATCAACACTTTCCAGCTATCTCCGGTGAAAGGCACCCACGCTCTCAAGAATTGGACTCATCGGCCCCATTCGGTACCCGATGCCGTTCCCGATCCAGAGGGCGATCCAGATCCCGGGGGCGCTTCATATCCCGGGGGCGCTCCAGATCCAGAGGGCGGAAAGCGTCCAGAGGGATGAGAATGCGCATCAATTCCGGAAGCCGCATTAGGCCTGACAGCCGCACCAGGTCCAGTTCCAGACCCAGAGGGAACCAGACAGGACCGCTTCCTGGATCGGCGGGAGCGATCACCAGGGCTGATGTTATTCGTGGACGACAGGCAGAGGTGAGGTCGGGGGCATCCTCAGAGCATGCGACAGGAAACGCGCATAAAATAGCACAACTTTAACGCGAGAATGCGAAAATGAGGGAGGTTATTAAAAAGCTTGCATCCGAAATCGCGGAGATGAAACACGCGAGAGGAACGCGTCCTCCACCTGCGTCCGCTCCGTTAGAAACACCCCAAACTATGGAGGTGCCCATAGCGGAGAGCGAACATGATGAGGCGAGACCCTCTAAGAAACTAGCAGTAGCTTATGAGCAGGATAGTCTTCCGGGACGCGCAAAGTCAGAAATTCGCGAAATGTTTTCAGCGCTCAGCGACAGCGTAAGGCAACTGGTAGAGAAGGTCTCCCAGATACAAAGTGAGATGGCCTTTCAAGCTGAGAGTATGAACAAACGAGTATCGAAATTAGAATCCTTCCTAGAGAACGTGATGTTGCCAATGTCTGGTCCTAGCGTCAATGTCGTACCACATACTACTATTGGGCCCCCTATAACTAGCGACAATCCATCCGCAGAAAATGGGGACAAAGGTAGAGAGCAACAATATGGCGGGCTCAAATGTATTTTTTCGCATCTGGCAATGGAACTGCAGGGTATTTCTTAAGAAGAAAGCGCCTCTGCAGCAGTAAATTCGCAGCAATCCCGAAAAACCGCATGTAATCCTGATTCAAGAGACCCTGTCTGCTGAAGCGAATTTATCGGGATATCAATCAATTATCGGTCAAACTGGGGGGAGAGGTGTATGCACCCTTGTAAGTCGTAAGCTCACGTACATCACTCACGACCTGGGAATGGCCACCTGTAAGGCGGAGCATGTGATGATAGAAATCATACCAGGCCAATTGAGACGCCACAGCGTTTTCATTCTTAACGTGTTTAGTAGCCCCAATGACCTTCACCAGCGTTTCAAAGCGCTTCTAAGGAAGGCAATCAACATCGCAGGGACTAATCCTTTGGTGATAGCCGGAGACTTCAATGCCCCGCACTACACGTGGGGCTACATGTACAACACGGTCAAAGGAAAGGAGTTATGGCAGAATGCTACAGACTTGGATCTTACGCTCGTCACTGATAAGTCTTTTCCGACCAGATTGGGGACATCTTCGTGCAGGGACTCAACTCCGGATTTAACGTTCGTCAAGAATTTGTCTAACGCGCAATGGACTAATACTGCTGTTGATCTTGGCAGCAATCATTATATCCTTGCTACACACTTTCCGACAACCCCCAAGAGGCAGAAGGAGTTCTTCTTCATGGATTGGGACAAGTTCCGCAAGATAAGGAATGAGCGCCCACCTCCAGCCACCAGACTGAGCCTTGAGCAGTGGATGGACCAGATCAGGGAAGATATCAAGAGTAACACTCACAACATATGCACGGACCTTCCCGTGGAAAAGTTGGATAGTCGCCTTGCCCATCTACTAGAGCCTAAGCAGTCACGCTTCAATCGATGGAAGGGCCAAGGGCTAAATCGCAGACTACGCAAAAAGATTTCTGAACTCAACAGAACCATCGAGGAGTACTGTCACACCCTCTCAAAGCAGCAATGGGACGAGGTGTGCAACTCGGTTGATGGTCAAATGCGGAACGGTCAAAACTGGAATCTTTTAAAGAATCTTCTGGACGACACCAACACAAGTTCCAACCAGCAGCATGTGATGGCAAAGCTTCTGCATACAGCCACACGAGCCAAGACCCCTGAGGAAGTCCTGAACAGCCTGGTGCAGAACTACCTTCCCGTTGGTCCCCGGCAAGCGACATCGGTCGCCTACGCAGACTACCTTGGGCCACCCAACTCCGACTTGGATGCAGACATTAGCACGGAAGAGGTTAGGAGGGCGCTACATGAGCTTAATAGCAAGTCAGCTCCTGGTCCCGACGGCATAACAAACAGGACTCTCCGTAACTTGGACGATCACTCGATAGAATACCTGACAGAAGTCATCAACGAGGTATGGAAGTAAGGCAAGGTTCCGGAAGCATGGAAGCGGGCGCTTACAGTACTCATCCCCAAACCTGGCAAATCTTCAAGCCTGGACAACTTACGACCAATATCGCTCACATCCTGCGTAGGCAAGGTCGCGGAGCATGTCATACTCAACAGGCTCACTTGGTTCATCGAACACGAGGAACTCTACCCCCACACGATGATTGGCTTCAGGGCAGGTCTGTCCACACAGGACGCCATGAAGCTCAGCAAGTGTCAGATAATTGACAATGACACGCGGGACACTCGGGCCATCCTTGGATTTGATTTGGAGAAGGCTTTCGATAGCCCATCCATTTATACTGCAATCGATATCCGAACTTGGTCTGGGCGTAAGATTCCATGATTACGTCAGGTCATTTTTGCACCGAAGGGCGACTCTCCGCGCAGGAGACATGATGGCAGAAGAGGTGGAGCTTGGAACAAGGGGCACTCCACAGGGCTCGGTGATCTCGCCGACTTTGTTTAATCTGACCATGATCGGCCTTTCCAGGACACTCTCACGAGTCGAGGGCATCAGGCATACCATCTATGCGGATGACATTACTAATTGGTGTGTTGGAGGAAGTGACGGACAGGTTGAGAGTGCGTTACAGGAGGCCATCGAAGTCACGGAGGACTATCTTCGACCCACGGGATTGAACTGTTCGGCTAAGAAGTCAGAGCTTTTACTCTACCGCCCCATAAGAAGAGGTTGCAAGCCCGTGGGCTTGATACCACTGTCTGACAGCACCATTTATCTTCGCACGGGCAAGGGAGACAAGATTCCTAGGGTAGACGCAATAAGAATACTCAGCATGGTAGTGGAATCTACTGGCTCCAACGCGCAAACGATAATCAAGCTCACGAACAAGACGGAGAACGCAGTACGTCTCATCCGAAGGGTGGCTAACCGCCATCATGGCCTTAAAGAAGACAATCTGTTACGGTTGATTAACGCCTTTGTGCTTTGCCACTTTGCCTACGTGGTGGATATGCACAGATGGCAAAGAGCAGAGATGAACAAACTAAACACGTTGCTCAGGAAAATCACTAAGCGAGCCCTGGGTATACCGATCTTCACCAACACCAATCGTCTCCTCCAGCTAGGCGTGCACAACACTCTGGAGGAGATTGCAGAGGCTCAGGAAAGAGCGCAACTTGCCCGACTCTCCACGACCGCCGCCGGTAGGAGGATATTACAAGAGCTCGGCTACCCACCATCTGCAGAGGCACCAAGAAAATGCCAGTTATCACGGGACACACGAGATTTGATCTCCGTATCGCCGATACCAATAAATGTACATGCTGAATATAACAAGGATAGAAGGAAAGCAAGAGCTTCCACCATACTCAAACATATCCACGCAGAGGGGCGTAGAGCCTGCTTTGTTGACGCAGCCGCATATCGAAAGGGGTGCTCCTTTTCTGCGGTAGTGGTGGATTCCAAACAGCGACTCACGAACTGTGCATCTGTATGAACCGGAGATCCGGCGATAGCCGAGCAGGTGGCCATTGCCTTGGCGATGCTTGATGACAGCAGCGACGTCATCTACAGTGACTCACGGTTAGCCATTAGGGCATTTCAGTGTGAAGTCATCTCAGAACAGGCCTTTGGGCTGCTTCGTAAGGCAGGTCCGGATATAATCAAGCATCACTGGCTTACTTGGTTCCCAGCCCACGTTGGGCACATGGTGGGTGTCCCCACGAACCTCAATGAGACGGCCCACGCTGCCGCGCGCGCACTGACTGACCGCGCTGGCGCTGTAACGGCCGAGGAGAGAGTTACGGATGGTAGGGACGCGCCCGCCACTTATAATGAACTTATTAAACACTTCTATCTCTCGCGGCGAGAATACCCTCCTCCCAACACCAAGCTCACCAGGCCTCAGGCACTGACATTCAGACTTTTGCAGGCCGAGACCTATCCCAATCTGTTCACGTTACACGCGATATATCCGGAGATTCACACTGGTGACGCGTGCCCTGCTTGCGGGGATAGATCAACACTTTCGCACATGCTCTGGGAATGCATCTTCATAGCAAGCCCTGACCTCAGCTCAGCTAGGTGGGAGGCGGCTCTCCGCAACCCACTCCTGGCTGAGCAACGTTGGGCTGTCCAGCAGGCTCACGATGCGGCCGGCAGGCTAGGCCTGTCGGTCCCGACGTGGGAGCGGCCCACGACGTGCTAACACGCGTTTTGCAGGACTGAAAAATAAAAGTTATTCAATCAATCAATGCAATGCCCCCGCCACGTTCGAACGGATGATGGACTCTCTGCTTCAAGGTTTCAAATGGTCCACTTGCCTTTGTTACCTCGACGACGTCCTTGTGTTTTCCCCTACATTTGAGACGCACCTTAAGCGCGTCGCAGCTATCCTTGACGTCTTCCGCAAGGCTGAGCCCCAATTAAACTCATCGAACTGCCACTCCGGGCGCCGACAGATTACAGTGCTAGGCCATCTCGCCGATGGTTCCGGCGTACAACCCGACCTGGCGAAGGCTCGAGCAGTAACGGCTTTTCCAGTACCTCAGTCTGTCAAAGACGTCTGGAGTTTTGTGGGGCTCTGTTCTTACTTCAGACGGTTCGTGAAAGATTTAGCAGCAATCGCTCGACCACTCACTAAACTTCTGAAGAAAGACGTGCCTTTGACGTGGGGTTCTCCTGAGGCTGCCGCGATTCTGACCAATCCACCTGTCTTGGCCCACTTTGACCCGTCCGCACCTACAGAGGTCCGAACCGATGCCAGTGGTTATGGGATCGGTGCTGTCTTAGCGCAACGCCAACATGGACACGACCGTGTTATAGCCTACGCTAGCCGGCTCCTGACAACTGCATAGCTCAACTATTCCATTACCCAGCGCGAATGTCTTGCTCTCGTCTGGGCTGTTTCAATGTTCCGCCCATATTTATATAGTAAGCCCTTCTCAGTAATCACCGACCATTATGCGCTTTGTTGGCTTTCGTCGTTCAAGGATCCTACTGGCCGGCTCGGTCGTTGGGCCCTCCGACTACAACAATATTGCTACACAGTGACTTACAAGTCGGAACGCCAACACCAGGGCGCAGACTGCCTCTCTCGATACCCAGTCGAAGACCCGACCTCTACGTCTGATACTGACACCGACGCCTCGTTCTCTCTGTTTTTCCACTGCTCCATGTCGCCGACGAGCAGCGCCGTGACCCGTCATTGCGTATCATCATTGACCGCCTGGAATCGTCACTTGCCGACAGTTCCTTTCGCTTATTCATACTTCAAAATGGCGTACTCTACCGCCACAACGTTCACCCCGACGGGCCAGCATTACTCATTGCGATCCCTAAACACCTTCGCTCGGCTGTTCTCCACGAACTTCACGACCTCCCCACTGCCGGCCACCTCGGTGTGTCACGTACCTACGACCGGATCCGCCGACGCTTGTTTTGGCCAGGGCTTGCTCGCTCCGTTCGAAGATACATAGTAGCGTGTGAGAAATGCCAGCGACGCAAGACACCATCGACGCTCCCTGCCGGGTTCCTTCAACCACTCGACATTCCCGCGGAGCCATTCTTTGGGGTTGGTTTGGACTTACTTGGCCCTTTTCCTCTATCTACCTCTGGGAACAAGTGGATCGCTGTGGCCCCGGATTACGCCACGCGCTGCGCCATCACCCGAGCGCTTCCTACAAGCTGCGCCACAGATGTCGCCGATTTTCTTCTACGCGACGTGATTTTATTACATGGGGCTCCACGACAACTTCTCACAGACCGTGGCCGGACATTCCTATCAAAAGTTATCGCAGACATCCTGCAGTCCTGTGCAACGAGGCACAAGCTATCCACCTTATACCATCCGCAAACAAATGGCCTGACGGAGCGTCTCAATCGCACTCTCACAGACATGCTCGCGAAGTATGTCTCTTCAGACCACACTGACTGGGACCTCGCTTTACCGTTTGTCACGTTTGCTTATAATTCCTCGCGCCACGACACAGCCGGTTATTCCCCATTTTTCCTTCTGTTCGGCCGAGAACCAGCACTGCCCCTCGACACAACCCTCGCTGTTCACGCGGCACCAACCAGTGAATAGGCACTTGACGCCATCGCCGGCGCAGCCCACGCAAGGGAAATTGCCCATGACTGCCTTCTGAACTCTCAAGAGAGTCAAAGGCGTTTGTACGACCGTCGACACCGAGACGTGCACTTCCCGCCAGGTTCTTTGGTGCTTCTATGGTCTCCGTCGCGTCAGGTCGGCCTGTTAGAAAAACTGCTGTCTCGCTACACAGGCCCATACCGAGTGTTTCGTGCCGTGACTCCCGTCAGCTACGAGATCGCGCCTGACGCCCCATCTGCTTCCCAGTCCAGTGATATCGTGCACGTTACACGACTGAAGCAGTATCACCCTCCCAGTGATGACATTTAGACGCTCCGAGACGTCGCTTCTGCTACTACGGGATTATGTTACACACGTGTTGTATTTGGTTATTTGAACGAGGCGCGCGGGCGCCATCACTCGAGAAAAGAAGAGGAAGAACGAACTGGGCTTGCGCTGTGAATCCAACCGGTCAGCGCTGCAACCGCTGTAAATAATCTGTAAATAGTGGCTCGTCTCACTTACTCGTCCTTCGCGTAACAATATAGTGCACCACCACTTCAGAATTTTTGACGAAAAATTGGTCGTTCCCTGTCAAGGACGCGAGCATTCTTTGAAGGAAAGCAGACAGAAGAAAGTTCCACGAGTTGAGCTCTAACACTATTGCTCTCAGCGGAACATCCTGCTTAGGTGTCTTTGCCGCGAAGGAAACCGCTAGTGTGTGACGCTTTTCCTTTTTAACTAGCGAAACCAGCTTCTCTGACTCATAATTTTCTAGCAAAGCTACCGCGTGTTTCTTCATATCCTGTGGCTTTACTTTTACTTCCACAAAGCACTTGTGCATCACGTCCCAAGCTCTATCAGAGTACATGTTATCCGGCATCACCTTCGAGATAACCTTCTTTGTCCGATTTTACTACCCGCGATTCCTTTGAGTACAAATAGCGAGCCAGCGGCCCCACACAAGGTCGTTGTTTACTCCTGCGTTTGGCACTCGCAACGACTTCAACACAGTCTCTAAAGCAATATTCATTTTCTTCATCACTCACGTTCCTTGAGATGTTCCTTGCCAATGCTAGCCTGTCGGACATCTGTAGTGAAGGTTCCACGCAGAACTTGGTTCCTAACCTGACCATTTTATTCACTTTATTGCTGTTTATATAACTTTTATACCCCAGTGTGCCACTTCACCTGTCGGCCCTCTTCTTGAGCAAGAGCTTCAGGGCTTTTATTTTTTTTTTTCTAAGGCTGTGGCTAAAGGTACATCCGACGTCTACCTTCAACTTTCTTTACAGGTACGCTAGACGGATCCGACAGCGTTTTGAGGGAAGTACGTCCGACGTACTTCATTCGCTTTCGCTTGTTTAACTTTACGATATGTCGGGCATGCTGAACAGCTGCATACATGTTTCCCTCGCATCACCGCTCATTCCGTGTGTGTTGCAGTGCAGCGTGCCTAAGTCGGTGCAGCCCGCGGCGCAGATCGGTGTCTTCATCAGTGGTACAACAACGTAGGCATGTGCTTCCACAGCGTTTGACGCGCACCAAGAAAAACTCATTCCATTCGGTGAGCTCCGACGCGGTACAATGATAACGTGTGCATCTAGCAAATAGACGAATGATATAATTTCTCCCCGCTACCGATCCACTCAAGTAATTAGTACAACTGCGTCCGTCTTGCATCATTTCCCCATTACGAAGGTGATGAAGTCGAAACTGCGATTCACAATTTAATACACATGGCGAAAAAGATGTACATCTGACAAGGCAAGATGAAAGAAAGCAGTGCGTCCTCATGGCTGTCGGACAGCCACATGTATCAGACCGTGGGTTTATTGTTCCGTTCTTACCTGTTTTACACGGCACAGCTAAAATCAGCGCAACAAACGCAGTGTAGAAACAATGCAACGAACCTACAGGACTTGTACACAAACCCCGACGGTGGGGTAGATCTGGGTGTCTAGCAGCAGTGAGGACGAGCTATTGCTGTCATTTGCCATTGTCAGATCTTAGTGGCGAGAAGGGTTTCGCCGCGTTAGAGAAACAGCTGCAGTAAAAACAAAGAAAGAAAGAAAGAAAGAAAGAAAGAAAGAAAGAAAGAAAGAAAGAAAGAAAGAAAGAAAGAAAGAAAGAAAGAAAGAAGAAAAGCTAGATTATGTGAATAAAAAAAAACTAGTGGGACGGGGAATCGAATCTCGGTCTCCAACGTGGCCCCTCGGAAATATTACCTCTATGCCACCGCTTAATTTTTTCCCTTATTGCAAAGACGCAGTTTCGCCCGAAAGGCGAAGTATCGATTGCGAAAGCAAACTAGTAGACAGTTATACGAAGTAAGGATAGTAGTTTTATCGGTCGTATAAACTTGGAAATATTCGCTTACTAACTAAATTAACTAGCATGGTGTGAGCGCACACAGGCAAACATGAACACATCACACTAGATGACCACGGACACTGGCTGTCAAAACGCTGGCGTGAGGAAGCGCAGCACCAGTAGCGATCGAAGTGACCTTCGTGCTGTCTGTCGCTTCTACGCAAACTGATCGATGGACGAGAACACCGCACGCACAAAGGTATGAGCCACCTGCAGATCGCTTTCACAATAGGGCCGCGCAAAATACGTCGTTGGTGCTGGAGTAAAACGCACCCCCCCCCCCCCCCGTCCCTCCCACGCTGCCTCCCCGCTTCGCTCCCTGCGCGCACGAGATTGAGCCACGATCATCAGATCCCCATGCGTGCGGTCTCGAAATAGGCAGTTGCTGTCGGAGAACAACGCCGCCCCTCCCTGCCTCCCTCCACCCCATTCCCCCACGGCCTTTCGCTTGACGGAAGACAACGCGTTTCCCGTCAGATTCCCTCTCTTACGCGCGCCAGGAGCCGCGATCGTGGGCTCGCCTCACGCGCTTTCACACGCACACACAGCATACGGCGCGCGGCGACCATTTTACCGCCGTTGGACGTTATACGGAACCTCTCGACGACGGCAGAAATGCGCCTGGAGTGTCCATGAAATTGTTATCGCAATAAAACAGAGCGGTACAGAAATTTAAGGTAACTGAAAACGCATTCAAAAGCCAGGCAAGCACGTGCAAGGGTCCAATAAGCCAGTCCGGCGGTGGTCCTCGTGCAGCGTACACACTACGAACGTCAGCAGCAGAATCCCGAAAAAACAACCGAATCTTTCGCGATGATTCAGCGTGCCTATCGTACATTCTAGTGCACCAAAGGCTATGTAGGCCAAGTAACATGAACATGTCATATGGTGGCTCACAGGGATTTTTAAAAGGCAGGAAATGAATTGTGTATGGTGTGATATCTAAATCTTTTTAAGTGTTCTTTGGAGAATGTCCCAGATTAGCACGGCTTCCCTACAGTCTACAAAGCAATTATCATTCGTTTCAGCATGTGGAGACAAACGGCAGTTCGTCGAGCACGGCACGAAAGAGCCGCTTTTCTTCAACCAGGTTGTAACAGTTAAGGGTTGCCGAATGTAACTTAAAGAAAGAGGTTTTGATCTGTGGAGGAATGATCATTCAGGTCATTCATGAATAAAGCGGGTCATTCATGAATGAATGACCCGCTCAAGTACATCTAAGAAATAGCATTTCAAATAAGGCGCATGATAAAATTTTAGGAGCAGGAAGCAATGCGTCTACGAATGCTGCAGAATTTTCTTTGTTGGAGGTGTAACGTAGGTCCGATGACAGACACGGTAGCGCCAGTGTCAATGGTAAAACGGACGGTCTTACCATCGAGTTCAACCATTCGGTGCCGACGTTGTTGGCGTCAGTGGCACGCACGTCGAAGAAAGGAAACGAGGGAAGCATGCTGTGCGCCATACCGCAAAGTAGAAGTTCTGTCGATATGTGCTAGCTGATATCTTCGTTCCGTTTAAAATTGTTGCTTGGCAGCCTTCACGTAGTTCAGACGCATCCTCGTCACCATTTTAACGTGTCGTAGTTCGAGTAATACGACTGATTACGACCGATTGTGTCGGGAACGCACACAGGTTTATTTCTACTACATCGCAGCCATCTTGGAAGCTCCCCTGCTCTCTGCCAGGGTTGCCTTCCTACATTTCAAGAAGTGCTATGCATGGACACTACAGTAGGTAGTGAAAATATCCACACTGAAGCGAGCCTTTAGAAAGTGAAAACCTCCTTCGAGAAGCCCCAGCTTTTAGCTAGCGAAGCAACGGTTGCTTCAACTTCTGCGATACACATGTCTCTATCAACATCATCATATTCTTCTTGACTGAGCTGTGGCAGCAACGAAGCAAATTTTTTAGTTTCAGCTTCACCAAGAAGAACCATGGTGCATCTCTGACAGGTGACGACACAACTATTGCTAGAAGGTAATTGATTAAGCGAAGTTGTAACATATCTCTTAGAAATGAACTGTTTACATCACGAAATAAGATTACCCGGGCGACAAGTTGCGCAACAAAAAGGTGAACAAGGCCAAGACCCCACTCTCAAGAGCCAGAAAAAGGTTATCACGCCGCATGGCCTCTGTAGCAAAATAACGACGGGGATTAGATCCGGACCCGGACGTCTGACTCGTTCGTCTTCTGGCAGCAACTGAGCGAGCAGCGCCCGTGGCCGCTGCGCGTGCTCGGCGCACCTCCTTCTTTATTTTCAACACACTTCCGCGGCCGACAAATTTGCTAAAGGCTGCCGGCTTCAAAAAAAGTTGTCGCAGCTTCACCTGAAAGGCGAAGCATCAATTGCGATAGCAAACTTGTAGAGAGCTATACGGAGTAATGATATTAGCTTTATCAGCTGTATAAACTTGGACATGCAGCAGCATCGGCAACACGCAGAACTGTTGTCGACGCCATCGGCGTTTTGCCCGCGTTCGCTCAAAATGCGTGCGGCGTTGGTGACTGTTGCCGGAGCCTCTGATATAAATAGGCACTTGGTGCCGCAGCTAAACGTCGCCTCCCTTCCCTCCCCCTCCCCCACGGCCTCTCGCGCGTCGGAAGAAGGCGCGTTTGCTCTACATATATGGTGATTGTAAAGGAGAAAAGAGACGCCTACTTCTGCAGCCCTTAAGCGAGCACGGCGCAGAACGCGCGTTCGTTCTCCGCCGTGCGTTCACTCCCCGTGAAAGACGCGCCCCTCGCACCCTTTCACTCGCACCTACAGCGTTCGGCGCGCGGCGACGATTTCATCTCCAAATGACGTCATACGGAACCTCACGGCGACGGCGACGGCGACGCCGACGGCAGAAATCTGCTTTTGAGTGTCCATATAATTGCTATCGCAATAAAAAGTAAACTTTTGAACGGGACGCCATATCACGAAGCCAGCCGCCAACTTCAGGCAGCATGCTCGACCAGGAAGCAGTTCCGTCACCCGTGTTAGCTTCCACAGGATAGGCGGCGAATCGTCGGGGCGCACCAGGACGACATCTCCAAATCGAAGTCGTGGGGGCAGCTTCGGTGTGGCCTCGTGTGCCGGGCGCAGAATCAGCAAGTACTCCTTGCACCAGCGCTTGCACAGATGGTCTGCTAAAGCTTGTCGATGCATGCTTCGACGTCGCCGATCGATGCTTGTTGATTGGGGTAGCGTAGTGTCCAACTCTTGAGGCAAGTACGTGGCACGTTTGCCAAGTAAGCGGCTCGTCGGGGCTCGACGTAGCATTTGTGCAGTACGTGTGTCTCCGTGTGTGTTGAGCTTGGCTAGAGCGTTGGGCGCCAGCGTTCATTCCAGAAGACCGGCGCTTGTACACTTGCGTCTTGGCGTAGTTGCGCATTGTCATGCTTGTACTTGTCGTTGATTACCGTTTGGAGCACTCGCAACCATCATTGGCAGTGACCTTGAGCTTCGTCTGTTACGAGTGCACAGCCTTGTTGGAGGTGGAAATTTCTTGGCGTTGGCAGCTCTGGGCGGCTCTCCAGTACCAAAGACCAGAGACGTGCTTTGTACAGCGGAACCTTTGGGTAAATCGTGGAGCGTTCCCTGGACGGTCCAACCAAAAAGGGTCTCCACTGCCGTGACCTGTGGCGATAGTCGAGTTATATGTCCGGTTGCAACGTCCCAGTAGAAGTCGGAGCCTACGAGGATGCTGATCTCGTCCTTCCGGAAAGTCGTCGCCTCGGGGCGTTCATCAGCGGGAACAAGACCAAAGTTTGTCATCATGGTGATTATGGCGCCATCCGCTGGTGGGCTGGTTACCGCACAGATTTCCTGCACTTCAAGGGCATCTATAGTGAGCTCGTTGGTACTGTGCTGGCGGCGAAGTGTAACCGACACTCGGTTACATATCAGGGTCACAGGGCGATGCGTTTTCCCGAAGGTGAATAGGGTGAGGCGCTCAACGCCTTGAACCAGGCAATTAAGTGCTCGAGCAACGTCCCTCCGAATGAAAGTGCGCTGAATGCCCGTGTCTAGCAGGAAACGCAGCTAAATTGACCTTGCTGGTGCGACAGCCCTAGCTCCGCCCGTCTGTAGGAATACCGGCATGACACTGGTGCCACACGCGGACACGGATGCTGCACGAGGTGGTGGGTCTAGAGCCCTGTACGGGCTCGGGCTTACTCGAAAGCCCGGGCCCGGCCCAGCCCGTGGGCCGGGCTGGGCCGGGTAGGGCAGTTTTTTCACGGGCTCGGGCCGGGCTCGGGCTCGGGTATTTTGACGCGGGCCCGGGCCGGGCTCGGACTTTCGGGTGATGTGCATGTAACGTGCAGCGAGTTATCCTCGCGCGTCTCGACTCTGAAAAACCTGTTGCCCCGGCGCAGCTGGAAGCTAGCAGTGCTACTCCTGTGTACTTCCCTTTTCCTCTTCCGTCATATTTTGCACTGTTTGAACACAATTTAAAAGTCCAGAAAGACCGAAGTCACCTCAAATCAAAGGATGTCATTGTATTCCTTACCTAAATCAACGTAATTAATGCTTTCAGCGTGGTGCAAGCTCGTTCGCGACTTGCTTATTCTTCAAAGGCGAATTAGTAAAACGATGACTGGTAAGATAAGATAATTCGTCACGCGGCTGAAATATGGCACTGCGTCCATCCATGATTGCACGAATGTTCTCAACCGGCCGCCTAGCAGCAGCGCATTACGCTGCACAATGAAGGAACGAGAAGCTTTCTTTCTCCATTTACTCCATCCATGCGCTGCGCTCACGACCGGTCATGGCTGCGCTTCGGCTATAGTTAGGGCTCCGTGTTTTAGGATAAATCCGAAAAAATCCGATAAACACTCGCCGGTAAAACTTTTGACAATTGGGATTTATCCGATAAACTCTGATTTTAACGGCCAATATGGCCCTGTTCCGTTCTATATCGAAAGGGCATGTTCTAAGCAGTCATTGGTACATCGGCCAATTTGGCCGATATAAACTTTACTCACTCCTAGACCACACCCATCGCACATTTAACAAAGGGCTTGTCGCGCACGGAGCGACAGACGTATGACCACTCAACGACTGTCGCAGACCTTCACGGATACTACGCTGCTGTCGCTGAAAAGTGGAAACAGACAGTTAAGAGGAACCTTTATGATGCACTTCAGTGCACCAGTGAATCGTTATGGTATATAGTGTTCAAAATGTGAATCTAAATGTGAAGCATGAGTTACCCCGCGCGTTCGAAACCTATACGCCGTTGTTTAAGTTAGTGTTTCTTGAAACTGACGACATGAGCCAACTCATGAGTGATTTTGCGAACTATCACAGCTAATTAATCAGTAACATTATTGAACCCCTGTCGCTTTGGAGACTTCACACTGTCCAGTGGCCAGTGCTTTCTCGCTGCGCGCTGTCTTCTAGCGCAAACGTTGAAAGGGCATTTTCAAAGCTGAGAATCATCAGTCGAAAGGAGCGTGCTTCCATCAGTGACATTAACCTCGTAAAGTATGATTGCGTCTATTACAATAAGCTTTAAGGTTGCAATACGCACAAACGTAGGTGCTTTGTATTCAAGTATTTGTGCTTGTGTGTATATGTGTTTGTGCGTTCAAACCTTCCAGACAACAAAAATACAATTTGTGTGTTCTGATATTTTCGTGTTGAGATACCGTTTCATCTAAGATTTTGGAGTATTGAGAATAATGCAAAATTTAACTCCGAATTTCAGAGAATTGGGGATTTACGAGAGTTTAACTCCGATCAACTCCGTATTTCCGCCAGAAAATAAACTCCGAAATACACCCTCCGAATTTCAAGAAAAACAAACTCCGAAAACCCGGAGCCTTATAGCTATAATGTACTATAGTAGGATACAACTTTAAAAAACAGCAGTTGTCAACAAAGGCGCACGGTCGGACCGCACGGGGTTGTGTTACTCCGCCAGCCAATCACAGAAGCAAGGAAATCGTCGTCATGCGACCTTTTCAAAATGTACTTGATACAACTGTACTTGTCGTACATGTACGTTCCACTATAATAGACGAGTGAAAACGTATGAAACTACGCGCTTATAATTTTATTTTTGAGGTTACCGCCTTATGTGGGTAACAGGGAAAGGTTGAAGTACGAACTATTTGCAGCCTCTCGGAGGAACAGTGGATGGCGGTTATGAGGGCGTGGGCAGGGCTTAACTGCAGACTTAAGTTGTATCCGACTATAGAATACGATTGAGTGAGACGAGCGGCTGGGGCGGCGCATGCTTAACAGTGAGGCGCCCGACGTGAATACTGTGGCGGCGCTGCGATAGAAGTGGATCGCGCCGTTGGGTCGCGCCGTTGGTAACTGCAGGCGATACTGCTCGGCAGGGTCATTCGTACTACTTGGCGCGGTGGTATTTGCGTTCAGACCACTCAAATGGTGTTCATAATTGCATATGACATGTATTTATGCCTTAAGAATAAATTCCTTTCATTCTCTTCTTTATTTTATTTTCTTAATGCCGCTCAGTGATCTTTTTCGGTCTCGGTCCGGGTTCGGGCCGGTTTCGAGCCGGGCTCGGGCCGGGCTCGGGCCTAAGGTAAAGGGGTGGTGGGCCGGGCGGGTAACGTAGATCATTTCTGGGCCCAGGCCCGGCCCGGGTCTCGCCATAAAACGTTTGGTCGGGCTCGGGCGGGCAGTCCAAGGTAAAAACGGGCCCGGGCCGGGCCCGGGCTGAAAAAATCGGCCCGTGCAGTGCTCTAGGTGTGTCGATCGACTCCGGCCTGCTTGTGCGTTGCACGGATGGCGACGCGTTGCTCAGACGCTTTGCTTGATTTTGAGTCGGAGTACACACGTTGCACAGCGACGTCAAGTGTTGTCCAGCACAGTGGGCACATTGCAACTTCCGGGCGCTTCGGCATTCACTGGCAACGTGGTTGCGCTTGGCGCAGTGGAAGCAACGCCGGCGCGCCCAAAGCTTCCTGCGTTTTGTTTGTGAAGTCAGCGACGTGGAGCATTCCTGAACTGTGTGGTCTGACGCGTTGCACAGGAGGTAAGGACGCGTGTACGGCGTTCTTAATTCAATTGAAATAGCCGCTGCAGAGGGCGGGTTTAGCTCCAGAGGTCGTGATTCACGTTGATGAAGCCGCTGGCTTGCAGGTGGCTTCCCTCGCCTCGACTTGAATTCGCAGGAAGGTCATCAGCTGTTTGAGTTGCTGGAACTTGTCTCCTGTAACCGCTGCCGTGTCATCGTTGTTCGACGAAGAAGCCTCCTTCAGCCGCTGCCGGTACAGGATGCCAAGGTCAGGCGGTAAGGCCTTCATGAGGACGCGTCGCAGAACAGCAGCATAATCATCTGGTGAAACGCCAAGGCCCTCTAGTGCGATTGTGCGGAAAGTGATGTCGTCATAAAGATTTCGAAGCTTATCTAGATCGGCGGAATTACGGTATAGGTGCCATTGCGAGTAGGTGGTCCAGATGGTCATCGACCAGCATGTCGCGATGGCCGAACCGGTCAGACAGCACCTTGATGGCGACATCGTAGTTTGCTTCGGCGAGGTGGATACCCTCGATTGCTTTTTTAGCTGACCCGGACGTGTACGTCAGCAGACATTTAAATTTGTCTATCTTCGATAGCGAGTCATTGCTGTGAATGCTTGCCTGGTACTGGTCCCAAAAGCCTTGCCAGTCGCGTCGCTCCCCAGAAAAGCTCGGGATGTGCAGCTTTGGCCGGGCAACGCGGGAGAAAGACGCTGCGGGCGACACTCCGGGCGCGGCGGAAGGCGCAGCTGGATACGGTGGCGAGGCAAGTTGCGCGGTAGGACCAGCAAGGATCGGTGGACGCGGCTCGGTAGCGAGGCGGTCGCTTGTCTTGGTGAAGCTAACCTTCTGTTCATATTCGAAAGCTGTGGTCAGGTCTGCCTCCAGGTCTGCATCCGTGAGCGTATCTTGTATTGCGCGGTCGAACTCGACGAGCTCCGCCTGCTTCGCCAAGACGAGCTCGAGGTGCGGGTGCAGCACCCGCACATGGGTGGCCTCATCTGACAGCAGGGCGTTGCTCGTAGAAATGGCCTTGGTGATGGCCCTCTGGACGAAGCCACGCTTAGAGCGTAGTTGCTACATTGCCGAAACGCGATGGCCAGACGACAGGGTGAGTTTCGGCACCAACTTTTAGCAAAATAACGACGGGGATTAGACCCGGACCCGGACGTCTGACTCGTTCATCCTCTGGTAACAACTGAGCGAGCAGCGCCCGTGGCCACTGCGCGTGCTCGGAGCACCTTCTTCTTTATTTGCAACAGCCTCAACACCTCAAATCAATTCATAAGTAGCAGACGCACGATGCAATTAAGCTTGCAACCTAAGCCGCGCGCTGTATAATTGCTGCGGGACATACATAAGTCGTGCTGCTAGGAACACATTGCAAGCTTCAGCTCGGCTAAATATGGACAGCAGCCGCCCCTGCCAGTTGTTAATTTACGTTGCACTTCTGCAACTTCTGCTGACCAGTGAGGATTACTATTACGATATTGAGCGAGAGGTACACCTAAGTACTTGAAGTCCTGTCTCCACTGAATACCTGGGAAGTCAGTTGACATCGTACACCATAGACTGAACCAAACCCTGAACTCTTCTCAACGTTAACTGCTGCACCGGAAGCTGAACAAAACTGCTGTGGTATGACAAGGGCTTTTCTTGTCTACGCTTTTCTTGTCAGCACAGAAGAAGGCTATGTCATCTGCATTAGTGATGATGATGTTTGGTGTTTTATGGCGCAAGGGCCAGTCATCTGCATAAGTAAGTACACGAACCTCAGTGGATGAAAATGTGAACCCGTGAAAGCTATGATCCTTCAGAATTCGAGGGCAAAGCGGTTCCAAGTACAAAGTGAATAACAGAGGAGATAAAGAACAACCTTGGCTTACCGACGCCCTGAGGTAGATGGATTCGCATATATAATCATTAACACACCTTGTTGTGCAATTAGTATAACAGAACAGATGGTGATGGATTTAAAAAGACCAGACACAATATTTATGTGCTCTAACACACGAAATAAGAAGCAGTGATTAACTCTATCAAATGCTTTTGCCGAATCAACCTGAAATATTGTGGCCCGACCTACACTTTCTGCTACACGCTAGCACAGACCGCGCAACGTGTATATTTGTCTGGATTGAACTTCCTCTAATGCCACTTGTTTGATGGTCTCCAACAACTGAAAGAATTACTCCTTGAAGGTGACTATAGCTAATATATCCGCAAATATTTTATAACCAACTTTCAAAGTTATATATGGGGCGATATCCCTCAACTTCCTGCAATTTAGTTGCATCACTGCTTTTTGCGATAAGTACTGTGGGCCCTTGATAGAGAGTGGTGGGCAGGTATCCCATTATGTAAGCTTCTTCATACACATTAATCAGAAAGGGAGCCAATATAGAGCAAAAACACCGATAAAATTCTGCGCTCACGTCGTGAGGCCCACGAGGTATGCCTTTAGCTGAAGCAACAGTTGCTTCAACTTCTGCGATGCATATGTCTCTATCAAGATCATCATATTCTTCTTGACTGAGGTGTGACAGCAACGACACAATTTTTTTTCAGTTTCAGATTCACTAATAATTAATTTATGACATTGAAACATATTCTCATAAGGGTCAGCGAACGCTTTCATTGTTCTAGCCTGGTCATTAACAATCGTCCCGGCATACTCTATCTCGAGCACTTGCTTCCATAGAGCATGCCGACGCTCATCAACAAACGAACGACTACAAGGCTGTTGCTCTAAATACCGACGAGTACGCGCATGGACTTGGGCACCTCTGTATCTCCCAGTGTCCATTGCCAGCATTTGTGCCTTAACGTTGTAAAGGTCTTCAATGTACTTGCCAGGATGCAGTTCGTGTAACTGGTCTGGCAACTTACACAACTCTTTATATTTTCCTTTTTTCTCAAAATACAATATGGAAACTTCTTCAAAGGCTATTTTAACTCCTTGCTTAAATATATCCCCCTGCGCCAAGAGAGACAAAGAACTGTAACTTGATACTTCGATGAGAATTTCCAGGATGCTCTTGAGAAAAGGCTCATCTGAGAGTACCAGATTAATAACTTTCCATAAATTCCAGCTCATCCGCGAACTTTGAAATTGCCCAGTTGCTGAAACAAAACGACACCAAACAATCATCACTGAAGACCACAGGGTGCACATTGTAGCCGTATAGTCTAGGAAGGACAGTTAAGGACACATACATCCGGTCAAGCCTTGCATGAGAAAGTGCGTGTATCGATATGGGGCTTTTTCATGATCGCCTGCATGAACAAGCTGATAATCACGTTATGACATTCAAAACGTCAACACTGCTATCATGGTGTTGCCTTGCAGACGGCCGCTCCTGTGCACTACGCACACAGTCATCTAAGACAACCGATACACGATCAGTGCGTAAATGCTGGGTTATCGAGAGAAAGCAGCTCTCCCGGTCACGTGCCCTACTCGGCGCATACACAAGGTAGATATACCTGGTAGCGAAGCTTCCATAGAAGCCCATACGTTCAAAACATGGTTGCTTACCGGCGGTTCATGGGGCTTAGCGCCATCTGTGTGAGGAGGGAACACTTCCGGCGGAATAAAAAATAATTTGACGTCATATCCGTCAAAAACAGAAGTGACGTCATTTTGTTCTCATAGGCGCGAAATTTGTTTTCGGAGGCCTGCCATTAGAGCTGTATATTCAAATGCCCCGCCATTCGACTTCGTGGGCGTTCCGAGTTTTCAGCGCGAAAAGCGATGCCGGAAAAGATCAGCCGTACGGGTGTCGAAATCGCATCGCTGCACAGAACATACTTTCTTTGGAGGCCGACGAACACTTTGGGCGTAGATTGCGTAGAGTGCTCGTCCTTTCGTCGGACGCCAAGCCCGTCGGCCAGCGCGGTTGCACGAAAACAACTAAAGTAAACAAGTATCTCACGGTCGCAACTCACTACTTTTGACTGCACAGGTTAATAAACAATAAAACTACCCGCGTCACCTAATTCAGACAAACGTCGACATGCAACACATGTGACGGGGGCGTATTGTAACAGGTGAACTTTACGAGTGCCCCTTTCCACGCACTCCAAGAGTTGCATGGCATTGCAAGTGATAGTGGCGTCAACGCCCGCCGCTATCGATGGGCGCTCTCACGGTGGACCCTGAAAAAAGGTATATATTGATAATGATCTAGTAAAATACAGTTGTATCTTTTCTCGCCATGCATATATAAAAGGAATTAAGAATTTTATTTTCGTTGAATGAATCTAACTGCGTCTCACTTTAATTTAAAAACGCTTTTTTTCTTTCCCAGTGTATATTCCCTCCAAACATAGTCGCGCTTCAATCGCTGCTCCCATAACCACCCTTGCTGATGTCGGTGACAATTGGTTCTGAACCGCTTTTCGCCCGAAGCTTCGCGACCTATGTGGATCGACCTTGGCATACACGCAAAGAAACTTATAAACTTGGCTTTCCATATTGACGCCCCACCATTATAAAGCGCCCTCCTCTAAGTACAGTTCCAACACGTTGCATTAATTGCCGCCTTTTCGTCACAAATAACAAACATCCTGCAGTGTCAGCAATAGCGTGGCTGACACTTCAGACTCCGAAAGATGTGGAGCTACCGAAGCCGCTGTGTGGTCATCGGATTAAATTTTTGTTTCCTGAATTGCAATCATGTCTAACGCTCGGCTGCGCAGCAGGTGTAACAGCTGACCTTTCCGTCGCTTACTGCGTAAGCCATAGACATTCAGTGTTCCAAACGTTAAGGGAAGGGCACCCGCTGTGACTAACTAAGGGGCAGCGCCTACACGCTATAGTGCTGATGCCTTTGTTTTGACTGTCCCGTTGGCAGACGTGCTTCTCTAGTTGCAATATTAACCACTGTCTCAAAACTGTTCCGGTCTTTGACAAATTATTTTTGGGGATTTTGGCATTTTAAAGGGCCGATTCTTGTGCACGTTAGGTACATTCGGCTCTAACCTTTAGTATTTAACAGCCACTTCGTAAAGGGCCCCTAAACTACCTCGGATAATTTTTAAAGATTTCAAGTAAACACGCGCATCGAGTTCAGAATGCCGTCACGATGATCGATGCCAAACGCTGCAGCGTTACGCGCCGCGGGTGCGCCACAAAATCAAAAATTGAAGGACACTTTGTGAATTCCAAAGTGTGTTCGGGGAAAGCCTGTGCTCATTCGACTGACTACCGCCGCATGCGCATTCGCTCATTCTTCTTCTGGCGTTTGGTATCAGGGAAATCCACATTCTTGGGGCGCTTCTCCGAACCGCTTGCCGTGGAATCATCACCGGGCCGCTTGGGAGCCATCCAACTCGAGTGCTGCAACGAGGCGTCTGACGCCACGCGCGCCGCTGTGCCATAACGTGATGGCTGAGAGTGTAAGGGGGGAGAGGTCACAGCTGTGGCGGCGCAACTGTTGCTTTGCGCCACTGTGTCATCACGTGATTGCTGAGAGAGTGTGAGGGGGAGAGGCCATAGCTGGTACCGTTCCAGGGCACGGACGGACGGACGGTCGGCGCCGAGAGTGTGAGCCATTAAAGGCTTTCGCCTTAAAAAACAATGACGTGCTCCTCTCCGCGCCTTTCTGGTATCCCCAGTGGTCGTCGTGATGTCACCGGGGTGCATCTGGTGATGTCAACAGCGGCGACGATGTCGACGGGTCGAGCAAGAACCTACGACTTCCGGTTAGTCTGCTAGCAGGTACGCGCGCTCCCTGCTCTTCCTCGCCGTGTTGCTCGCTTGTGCGCGCTTGCGAATCGGTAATTACAGCCCGCAACGCAAGTGCCAAATCGCTCGCGTTCCAACACAGTCGTGCTTAGCGGTCTGATTAGCTGCGCGAACAGAGTGCGACAGTGTTGGCCTTTCTAGACGTGTGCGCAACACAGGGTCCATAGCGGCACGCTTCACATGAGCACGGGCCGGCACGGAAGCAACAGCGGGTAGCCGAGAAGCGCGGAGTCGCGGGCCCGTCCACGTTACCAGCACGGTAACTCGCCGCACGCCGTTCGGCAATCGCGGGCCACCGTTCGACGGCGGTATTTATCGCGAACGGCGAGATTTCCTTGCTGTAGATAGGATGAGACAGGAACCCATTTGTGCGGCAGCCTCACCGCCGCTGATCGCTCGACGGCGCCGATATCGTCGCTAGGCCTTTTCCGGTTCACTTCAGTGCTAAAGCGGACGGCGCTTCCGAATGAATCGCCGACGCTCAGAAGCTGCAATATTTTCTTACCGTTGTTGTCGCTTTTCGCAATAATTGTACACAAAGAGGAAAATACGCTGATATTAGCGGCGCCGTCGGCTGCGATGCGAGCACAGCACAGCGGTCGTCTGCCGTCGATAGCGGTGCACTGCAGCTGAACCCGACAAGTATCGGCGCTCTCGTTCGTGTTTAACGTTTGACAATGGATTTCTTTTTTCATAAAATGCACAATTTATACATCGTTTCATCTACACTGTAAACGAAAATACCCCCGCATGGGAATTATAACAAGGTGATGTGCCCTATATACTCCCATCCTTGAATATTTACTCCGATGTATGGGAGGAATACAACGGCATTCCCTCGTTTCACTCCGCTCACTACCTGTGGGAGGCTAAGGGCGGACATGACGTGATTTTACTCCGCCTTCAAAATTTTGTTCTCTGCGGGATGTCCGCACAGGGAGTTTTAAAAAACTCCCCCGCCCGAACAGGTTGGTCACGTGGTGCTTCCCATAAGGCTGTGCGCCGCGCGAGCGACCGGCCGCGTTCGGTGGAGTCGGCGGTGCTCATGGCTGACGGTTTGTTTACATCTGTGAACTGTTGTTCCGTGCCAGCGTTTCGCCGATTTTCTTTCTTATACTTCCTTCCAGAAAGTGTTATAGGCCTGTCTGAAGCTCACTTTATCTCATCTTTATGTAGGTTAGCTGTGATCACTCTGCTGGCAGCGATAAATGCAAGAGCAACGATTTCAAGTGCGGAAAAAGGCTTAGGTGTGACCACGAAGCTGTCGGTTGACTCGTGATGTCGGCTCAGGTTTCTGGCTGTGCTTTCCTGTTGCGTCACCTTGACTTGTGTTCTTCAGCGCGTGACATACCACTTTTATGTCCTTTTGAGTATATGCTGGCAAAGTCCGGTGTAAAGTGCCGCGTATAGCAATGGCAACAGCAGCCACTGTTCGAGGGACCACGTCCGTGATAGCCGCACATGAATGCCATATTCCGACTTCGTTACTGTGCTGCCAGTAAGCAAGACCGTGGTGCAAGCAATTATTTTTATGAACCTGTGTACGGATATCCTCGCCCAGGAAATACGGTAGGACGTAAGTACGTACTGTGAATAAAGCTTCTTACTGAGCGATGTGAATCGAATTGTTATCGCGCAGTTCTGTTTTGATGACGTCGTTGCTTCGGATATTGCATTAACATCAT
Organism: Dermacentor silvarum; assembly: GCF_013339745.2. Classification (NCBI taxonomy): domain Eukaryota; kingdom Metazoa; phylum Arthropoda; class Arachnida; order Ixodida; family Ixodidae; genus Dermacentor; species Dermacentor silvarum. The sequence continues at coordinate 7,913,418 of NC_051154.1, read as the reverse complement.
GCTCCATCAAAGATACTGATTTAGGAGCATACCTGCTGGCTCCGAGCGTGAGGATTCGTTTGCGAGATCAGCGATATAGCTCCGTTTCACAACCGAGAGACATTGCTTGGCCGTGGAGCAAGTAGTGCGGTAAAAAAAAAAATGTATGACTACGCAATTTTCGGTGTTACGTGGGCTGCTACGGGTCATGCCCACATGTAATAAATTGTTGTCCCGCCACCATTCTTTCGCACGAAGCTAATTTTGTCATGAAGCACGCGCACGTACATTTTTCTTGCGTACTGTAACTAACGCACTACTTTTTGGCCGCGGACGCCTGCAGTGCGCGAAGTTGCTTCAGCACTCGTAGAATGGCATTCTAATTATGAAAAATTATGCCATGGACGTTGTTTTTTCAATATTCTAAATTAACAGTTCTGTGTGGATTTAGGTTTCATGGTACTTTCAGAGAGGCATATCTCATGTGCGAGCCTGTGAGTCGTAATTCTGAAAACAGTACAGCTGTTCGCTAGGCCGTTCCGAGGCACACATTATCGTGACTATATATATTGGTATAGGGTTGCTTATTGTTGTGTGTCGAGTGTCCGTTGGATGTCCTTCAGAGCTCTTCATCGGGTGTTTCTCAAATGTTTATCTGTTTATGTATGGCTGGCTTGGTCTGTCTGGTCTCGTTCACTTGTTTCGCAGAATTTGGCTTATTTTTGTGCGTATATTTCGGAATTTGACCCGTAGCTGCTACATATAAAATCATCCGCGCAATTTGACGCGATACTTTTTTGTACTCCTAGTGCAGCTCGAAAACCTCCGTACAGCCCGAAATAAAAAATAAAAATGTCAGAAAAAAAAACTCCCCTGGCACCACGCAAAAATTCCGCCCGCACGGACTAAAAATTATACCCCTATCATTCGGAGCATAATAAACTCCTAACCGGGGAGTCGAGAGGACAAGCAGTATACTCCCACCTGAGAGTTATTTCCGTTTACAGTGTAGCGGAAATTACTTTGCTTGGAACAGAAGCTCCAGCCGATGTTTTCATCGCCGGTGGAGGAGGCGCGCAGTTTCACGATCGTCAACTAAGCCGCCAGTCGTGCGGTGGGCGGTGCGCCGGCCGAACTGCCGTCTACTTTGGACACCTCTCGCGCGGCAGACGTTCTACGGCACTAGGGGCCGGTTCACCGTCGGTGTATTTGCCGCTAACCTGGACGTGCCTTAACCGGAAGTGGACAGTGTTTTGAGAAGCGCGTTGGCGATGTCGTATGGCACGTGACATTTGAAGGAGCACTCGGCGAGGAGGAGAGACCGGCCAACGAGGAGAGTAGCGAAGAGCGAAACGAGCGAGGGCCGTGTTTCGATCATCAAACGCGTGTAACTCCGCTATTACGGCACGATTTCGAAAAATTCTCGCGGCTACGTGTTCGTTGTAGACTCGTGCACAACTGCAAAACGACCTCTGGGTGGTTAGGGGCCCTTTAACACCTCTTTCACTAGAATAGCAAGCCCTCCGCCGGTCCAGCTTCTACTGCCGTCAAAGTGTGCTACGGCTCGTATATTCTCCCGCTTGTTTGTACAGGATTCCACCTAGCACATTTGGTGACGAGAAAGTATGCGTGTAAGATGAGTAGCTTTGTACGCATTCTAACCACTGTACTCTGAAGGTAGCGGAAGAGTTGCGGAACAGCGTTCTCTTTATGGATCCGCCTTTCTGCCGTATCTTTAAGGCGGCAAACTGGATTGTTCACGCGTGCGTCAGACGTAGCTTTAGACACTACGTTTAAAAAAAAAAAACATCTGTTATTAACTCGAATTGAAGCCAAGACAAGCCTGTGATCTGAAATTCCGTCCTCCACGTCAAATTTACTCTCAAAAGCGTCCTGCGATAGGGTATCCAATCTATTATACTTTTCGACTTACGTCCTATTCGTGATGGTTTAATTACCTGATGCAAATTATACTTAACAGTGAGCTTTAGCATACTTTTAACGTTATTCCTGTTGGTAGGTTCTGGAATGTACAAATCCGAGTCCCCCCCCCCCCCGTGCTAATTTAAGTCACCAGTAATTATGAGCCGACTTCTTGTGTCTGTTACTACCAGAAAATAATCATCAGGTTTATAAAAAAATCACTAGAGCTAACTGGCGGTCTGTACACGACACCGACTACGATTGTTCTTTCACTAATAAAAACTTGCACCGCACATTTTCAGTCACAGTAATGCACGGCAAGGGCACATATTTTAATGTTTTCTTTATCAGCCAAGCTACGCCGCCCCCTCTCGTTTTTCTATAGCATCGAAGTACATTGTACGAACTATGAAATATATCGGCATCATTAACATCACTTTGCAGCCAAGTTTCAGTTACAGCAAGCCGATCGGGTTCGTGCAATGGGGCTCTTGCCTTGCCCAGGGGGCGCTGCAAAAATGGTGCTAAAAAGCGCCCTCAATCCGAAACTGGGTAGTACCAAGCTCGGTCGTCTGCTTCGGGAAGCGCGTTTACAATATGGACCCGCCACTTTCGGTTGTGTTGTACCACGGCTTGCAGCGAATATCGGGTGCCGAAGATTTTTCCATGGGTGGCATGCTGCGTAAAGGCAAGAAATTATGCAACGCCGAATACGTGTACGCCGTTCAAGAAATAAGCGGCGAAGTTTTAGCGCGGTGTCAATCGCAAGTGAAGCGAGTCACGCACGTATGAAGTTGAACTTCAGGTAAGGTTTGCACGCTGCTAGATTCAGGCGCACAAACGCGAGGAAATGCTTTCTATAAATGAATTCACAGCAACGATAAGCAGACATGTGTACGGAACTGCTCGAGCGCACGACGGTACGCGCCGCGACGGCAGCGGTCTTTCAGCATGCCGCGGTGTACGCACTGCTCGAGCGCACGATCGTACGCGCCGCGACGGCAGCGGTCTTTCGACATGCCGCGAAACGGCGGGCCTCCTGCAATCTTTCTTGACTGCATGCCGCTAGACAAGTAATTATGCCTGCGCTGTAGTAGCGGCCATCTGTCCCTCTAGCAATTGATAAATAAGTGATGCAATGCATATAAGCTCGCAGTAACGTACGTACGTGCGAATCACGCTGCAGCGCGAGCTCGTGCGCTGCTCGCTTGATGTAGCTTTTAATGATAGCGCTCGAACAACGATGTGCTGTAATCAATACTACCTTGCTGTGCTGCCTCAACGTGTTGGCTTGAGGTCAAGGATGAGCACATTCAACTCTAACATGTGCTGCTCGTAGTGGGGTAGTGAATTGTCACCGAATCAGCCCGACCATTTGTGGTCATTTGCACACACCTGGTCACTTCACCACTTCGCACCGGTCGAATTGTTAATTGCCGCTGTGGCCGGGTCTCGAATCGTGAATCACCAGCCATGCCTGCTATTATGTCGGTCTTCCATTTCGCTTACCCAGCGCGACGAACTGCAGTTATCCAGCGCGCCCGACGCTCCACTTCGTGAGGCCTTGAAGGAAAACGGTAGAATCAAATGTTGGGATTCAGGCCTTCTTGTTCATGGCAGCCCACGACGCAGCAGTAACGACGGTGACGCTTTTTCGAGGCTGAGCTAGGTCTCTCCGGATCGGCGTCGCCGATGTCTTCTGCTTCCAGCATTAGGTCCCACGGCACACGGAGAGTCCGTTTTCGTATAACTATAGGCTGCGGCCAGCTCGCAGCCTGGTCGCCATGGTCTGTGGAAAGTGACGAGCCTTTTCGCACTCGAAACAGGGCAGAAAGAAGTGCGAATCGACGCAAAACGCGGGCTAGAAACATGCTTCGCCACAGCCAGGGCTCAATACTATCCAAGCTGGTACTACCCAGATGACGCTTTTCGCCGCCACTAGGCGCCGCTACTATACCTCAAACTCCAGCGCAAGACGCCCATATAGTCATGCATTCTAGTTCACTAACTTTATTAAGGACACTTCGCGAATTTACATTTATCAATGTGATTTCTTCACCTCTTTGGCGTCAGTGGTCTTGTGGCGAACCAGACGCCTCAAACCTGTCCATTCTCACACGTGCGTTCGATTCCATGTCCCAAGTGGAAACTGCATTATTGATAAATAGTTTATCGCGAACAAGCTTCACTTTCGCGCCACTGCGCTTATCATTCTGTGCGGGAGGCCAAAGCAACCTTCTTTTATCAAGAGTTTCATGCAAGAAGTCATGCGACGCCCTTGGTTCCTTTCATCTTTTTACAGTTTCTGAATATAAAGGATAACTGCGAGCCAGAATGAATAACCTGGTCGCGTTCGGTGTCCCAGATGGCAGCTCGGAAACGCAGAATGAAAGCAAGGATAAAATTTTGAGACATATTTGCTGGCTGTCTCAGCGTAACAGTATAATCTGTGGAAAGGATTCACAGACGGCCTAAAAAGAGCGTGATCGTCCTAGACGGATCGCTATGGGGTATGATTAGAACGAAAAGGTAGCCATATTCAGAATCATTTTCTTAAATTTTTGTGCGCAAACAAACAGGGACGAAGAAAAAGGAGACACAAGGACGAGCGCTTTCTAACAACTGACTTTTATTATGGAAGAACCACCGGCTTAAATACCCACAGATCTGCGCGATCCTATCAATAGAACACATCAAGAGCGCATAAAATAACGCTTGTCATAAAATGTCGCTACGCGGTCAGCATAAAAAGCAGCAATGTTCATAAAACAAGCACGAAAGGCGAAAATGCAACAGTCATCCTTCTGTTTCATTGTTAGATAAAGAGAATTCGCTCTTGTCATCATATCCTTAACGCATTTTCGCCTTTTGTGCTTGTTTTATGAACATTAGTGCTTTTTATGCTGACCGGGTAGCGACATTTTATGACAAGCGTTATTTTATGCGCTCTTGATGTGTTCTATTGACAGGATCGCGCAGATCTGTGGGTATTTAAGTCGGTGGTTCTTCCATAATAAAAATCAGTTGTTAGAAAGCGCTCGTCCTTGTGTCTCCTTTTTCTTCGTCCCTGTTTGTTTGCGCACAAAAATTTAAGAAAATGATTCTGAATATGGCTACCTTTTCGTTCTAATCATACCCCATAGCGATCCGTCTAGGACGATCACGCTCTTTTTAGGCCGTCTGTGAATCCTTTCCACAGATTATATTGTTACGCTGAGACAGCCAGCAAATATGTCTCAAAATTTTATCCTTGCTTTCATTCTGCGTTTCCGAGCTGCCATCTGGGACACCGAACGCGACCAGGTTATTCATTCTGGCTCTAGCTTCCATTTCATTTAACCACTGCTGTTGTGAATCACGCGCTCGATGCCTTGAATAGTTATTTCAAGCTTTTACACTTTCGCAGATTGCTGAGAGAAAGTTTTAAGTTCGCCTTCAATGTAAGTCAGCCGAGCTTCCATCTGAGTCTGTTTATCTAAAGTTAACTTGAACACTTGTTCTGTGGTTTTGCCACCATCGAAACGCCTTATCTATCATGCGTGTACTGCAGCTGGAATCCTCTTTCAGGCTTCTCACCACTGCACACGCTGGCCCATTTAGCGGCACGGCCTTAAAGTCCGCGGTCGGTGCGGGTTTCATTCCGCCGAGCATCCGAGAAAGTAAAATAACTTTTTTTGTCATTGTAGACGCGTTATATTCCCAGTGACACAGATACACAAGTTGGCGTCAAAGACGTTCATTGAAGAGCGGCACACATCCACTGATACAAATTGGCGTCAAAGAGGTTCATCGAAGAGCAGCACAGACCGACTGGCACATACACACTGCTCCAAGTCAGCGTCAAAGTGAAGAGCGGTGCACGTATCTAGTCCCTCATCCCCAGTCACTCAGGTCGGCTTCAAGAGGTTCGTTGAAGAATGGCCCATAGATACACAGTGAACCAAGTCGGTCCTGCGGCTGGTTTCGAACCCTGTTCCCTCAGCAAAGCAGCCCGATGCTCTAACCATACAATCATGGACAAACCCGAGACCCAGGTTTGCAGGAAAACGGAACCCATAAAAACTGCACGAGACTTATTTCTCCTGGCTAAAGGCCGTTTCACATGGTGCGATTTTGCACTGCGATTATCGCACCGGAAGTGCGATTTCCGTCGCATGCGACGAAAATCGCAGTCGCAGGGCCGTTTCTGCGATTTTCGGCTGCGACCAACCGGTTGGTCGCAGAGTCGCAACGTCGCAGCAATCGCTGCGATTTTTCCGTCGAAATTGCGCCGAGAGGTATTTCGCGGTCTGTTTTGGAAAATGGCGGCGGTCGCTCAACGCAACGTTTATAGATACTTTTTTGTCTATAAATATTGGATCAACGAGCCTCGAACAGTGCAACTAATTGAGTGGAGCCTTGGATTACGCAATCGGTACGTAACATCAGCACCGACACGCGAATAGTGCAGATAACAACTCGTAGGTCAGATTCGGTTCTGTGATTTCTACGAGTTTGTTGACACGCTACGTTGCTAATCTGGCGACGCTGTTTTTTAGGTTAGCTTCGGGTGCTGATAGTACGTACTTTTGCGTGATTTTCCGTTATTCACACGCGCTGCGAGTTGGTAAATACTACGAGGTGTCCCTCACGGGAAGGCATGGCCTTCGGATGTCGTCCCAATTTTCTGGTTCTGGAGACAACTCGCGATATACGAAAACGCCACAGTTTTATCGCCGTATGCTTTTACGGACGGAACAATTTAAAGAATATGCAACTACGGACAAATGCTGTGGTCGCGCGTATAGCGTGACCAAATGCTTGGTCACGCTATACGCGCGACCATTTAGTTGCAGTTGGTTGGTTAGGGCTTTCATGCGCATTTTCCCCAATGAATTATCTCATTTCAAGGTTCTGTTACTTCCGCTGCGAGACGCAAAGCGAACGTGCAAACTGGATATCGTAATGAATGTTCTGCAATAGCATATTTCACGCTTTGACTGGGAATGAGCAGTATTGCCAATTTATTTTCGAAGCAATATTTAAACAGTTTTTTTCTAATTTTTCTGATGCATCATTTTTCTCCTGAATAAGAAAACCAATAAACATTCAGTGTGTTGCAGACTTTGTATCCTTACTGCATCTGTATTAACCCTCACATTAAAAGGTAATTGCACATTTCGCTTACTTCAATGCATCGAATTACTTTTGTTTATGCTGGTTGTAACATATCGCAGTACTCTAAGAAACTACTTAGCCATAAACATCCTTGCCTTTTCTTGCTTCTCTGTCTCTACTTCCTGTAAAACACATGCAATAATGCGAAAAGCAGGCGAACACCTTGTTTTTATAAGCAGTAGTTAACTCATTAAACAAAAGCAGATCAAAATTGTGCAGTGAAGTCAGCCGGTTGCATTCCTTCGTATGAATGATAGTATCTTTTCAAGTGTGGGTGGGTCTTGCATGTCCACAGCTCATAAAGTGAGGCGTAGGTATAGCCCATCAAGATGGAGGCAATGTTGCTAATGAGTCTGCACTTACATGCATTACTGCATAAACTCGTATAACCATATCCCATCATTACTCAATCGAGCTTGCTCAGTCATATTCACCAAAATTCTACTTATCCGAGCTTGCTCAGACTCATATTCACCAAAATTGTACTTGGCCGAGCTTGATCTGACTAATATTCACAAGGATGCTACTCAGGCAAGCTTGCACCGAGTCATATTCACCAAATATCTACTTAGCCAAGCTTGCTCCAACTTATATTCATCAAAATTCTACTCAGGTGAGCTTGCACTGAGTCATATTCACCAAAAATCTACTTGCCGAGCTTGCTTTGACTCATATTCACTAAAATTATACTTGGATCAGCTTTCCCCGACTACCACATGACAATATTCACTCAAAGTTTACTCAACTGAGCTTGCTATTACTCGTATTCACCAAAATTCGACTCAGTCAGGCTGAAACGAACTCAGACTCACGGTTAGTTCGAAGTCTTAGTGAGCCGACGTTTGAGTGAGTTCACCGAGCTATGTATACATTACATTGTGTGACCTGTGTGGTGAATAAGCGAACATTGCATATGAGTATGTGTTGCATCGGGTGAAATAAGGACAACTGTAAACACTGCAGTTAGTTTTCTAGAGTTCAACTGACCGTTGCGTGAAAGCTTCGCCTCATGTTGATTCAAGCAAGTGCATTGGATCTGCATCATATTTTTTGACAATCCTGCTGTCTGTCCTAACCATTACTGGGTGGCCACATTTTGTACATTTCAACACAAAGTTTAATAAATGACTGTAGTGCAATATATTAAAAAAAAGATTCTTGCATCACTGCACGTATAACAATCAGAACATGACACAAACACATGCACATAAGATGCACACAAACGATAAATACATAAACAGATGGAATCAGATAGCCACCACCTATTGAAAAAAAAAAAAAAGAAAAAGCACAGGACTACGTATAACCATTCCCCTTGCCAGGTACATGGGCTATAGGAGAAACACACGTGCAACCTAGCAGTTACCTCGAGGTAGTAGCTATGGACGCTTTTGCATTCGCAGCTGGCCACTCAACCACTCAAGTGTGTTCAGTGTGCACTTGTACTTAGGCACACTTTTTATTGTCTGTATCTCAAAAATTTATTGTGGCTCCTCAAAATTTTGAGAATGTTTGGATTCTGAGGCTTGCAAAGGTAAATATTTTTATTCCATTTTCGTTCAAGGTGAAGGCTCATACAAAAGATTAGAGATATTGTCAGTGCCCCTCACTTTCTCTCAGAACATAAGTGGTCTGTTATTGAGATACTAGCAGCTTTTCAATAGCAAGAAAGGGAATCAGCTTCCCCTGTTTTCAGCACTGGGTTAATGCAGGCACTTCAGGGAGGCATACAGTTTTGCTATAACAATAGGTTCGGGAATACCAGATTAGACTGTACCTTGACACTTTCCTTGCACTTTCTTATTTTGGTCAAATAACCCAGTTTGAAATGGCTCCAGTTAGCATGCTCTAACATTGGTCTAATATAGGTTAAGAACATGACTAGCTTAACAGACTGGGATGCTGGCTTTCATTTCCAGGAAAGGAATCATAGCACCTGCTCCAGTTGCATATGTTTTTGGTTATCAAGGGTATTCAGGGATATCAGGGTATCAGGATTATTATTATCAGGGATATCAGGTGTTATCAGGGATAACGTGCTGAAGCAGCTAGAAGCACACGCATGCCATTAGCGGATAGTTTCGATAGCTTCTTACCTTACACTTGCCACCATGAATACAAAATTTTAGCGTTCGATTTTGTTATTAAACAAACAAACGTACTCCTAACAAGGTATTTTAATGTTAGCCGTGTGGCTACGCGGCTGCGCTACGTAATGCAGCATATTAACTTAAGCTTCTTGATACAGATTCACAGCACACTAACAGCGCAAGAAACAGGACGAGAAAATAGACGACGCCCATGTCTGCCAGCATGATACGATTCTACGTACACAAGTGACTGCAGCTCCTAAAAAAAATGTGGTGTCGGCTTTTACTCCTTTCGAAATATTCAGAGAGCACTTGTATGAATAATTACAGCACAGGCGCCGAGACGGACGAGCCAGGCTGGCACTAAGATAAACGTTCACAACACAAACTCCATTGCACGTTCAGCAATTACACACAGATCATTTGCGGCTTTGTTCAGGGGCAGACGTGAGCTTTTGGGTTGGTGCTTGCTGCTAAGTTTTGTGCAAGAATATTGCTAGGAGCAGGAACCACTAATGCGCAATCACGAGCAATACACACACACATCCATTTTTCAGAAGCTGACGTTAATCACGGGTAGCGCGAGGGTCTCTGTGTTGACATGACGACTCCGCCGAATCCCGAATACTGCATATGCGATGACAACAGCTATAGGGGCTTGTTGATAGGTCCTCTTGTAATTTGTTTAACCGCAGGTAGAACGACACAGGCATAAAACACACGCGAGACAGCACACAACGCTGAACGACGACCTGCGAACAGCTGTTTACGTCCGCCATTTCTCCTCGTATTGAACTTCACAAACCGCTGTTGCGCACTCCAATACAAACAAAACTTTGAAGCGTTTTTAAATTACAAAACGCACGTATTATTTGATCCTAATAAAGAGAGGTCAATTATATTATAACGCGCACGTCTTTTTCATTACATTAAACGAATTTATGCGGCGTGTGCGACAAAATCTGGCAGCAAGCAACCCTGGGCGTCGCATAATCGCATTGTTGACGTCGCACCATGTGAAATGGCCGTTGCGAATTTCGCATCTGCGAAAATCGCAGCTGCGATAATCGCAGTGCAAAATCGCACCATGTGAAACAGCCTTAAGAGGGCCAAGGCAGCCTCGCCGCCTGCAAGACGCGATTGGGCCCGCGGAGAGTGCATGGTTGTCCAGGGGACGGGGACTCGAAATGATGCTGCCAATGCCGGTATAAGATGGTAAAGCGTGCAGTTCGACAGTGGTCTGTCCACTGTCGCAGCACCGCAGCAATACACGCCAGTTTGACTCTGTCAGCTTGCAACTGCATCGCGTTGTCGGCTGATAACGCGCATTCATGTAGCGCTCAACCAGATGGAAAAGTAGGTCGTATACAGGAGTGAAGGAAAGCCGGACGTTGTCTCGCTGGACGAAAACGTGTGAATTTCGCGAGGTCCTGGCTGACGAAAACCTGGCGAGGGCTCTGCTACCATGGCCGAACGGAATGTAGTGGGATAAACTGCGCCGACGATGAGTAACATAGTATTGCGGGTCCCGTGGAGAATCCGATGACCACGGAGAGAACAAGTTGCCTGGCAACCGCAGGGGAACGCCCTTCATGAGTTATACTGTGGAATGGCCGATATCCACCTTTAGAGCACAACGAATGCCAAGGGAAATAATTGCAACATGTCCACCGTTCCCGTGGCTCATAGGTGTGAAAAGCGCGGCCCTGGGCTGTCGACGCTCTACCATGCCGTCTGCGGAAGTCCAGGAAAGCCACGAAAGCAGTGAGGAGGCTGGATTCAAACTATTTCTCCCGGTATCTGGTAGCAACATTGGGGCAGCCGAAGCGAGCCACTAAGCCGTTGATGAAAACGGCAGCGACAGTGGCTGCTGTTGCGTCCGGTACGGGAAATACCTCTGGCCAACGAGTGAAGCATTCGACACACGTAAGTAGCTAGCAGGCACTCGATGAAGGAATTAGAGGACCCACCAGGTCAAGGTGGACATAGACGAAAATTGTGTCGGGGTACCGGAAAGGAGCGGCCGGCGTGAAGGTGGGTAATTTTCACGCGTTGGCACTGGAGACAAGAGAAGGTTCATCGATGCGCATCTGCGTTCACACTCGGTCAGAAGAAACGGGTAGTGACGAGCTTCTAGGCTGCACAAATGCCTGGGTGGCTCTTGTTGAAAAGGACGACTCAAATATCAGGTGAGATGAGCCACAGATATGGAAGTCTCGCAGGTAAGGAACGCTGTGGAGAAAGGACGCTAGAAGTGGGTGAAGATGACAGACTTGGGTGAGTCACGAAAACGCACAAGTTTAAGGTTAAGTTAGCTGAAGTTTACCGCACAGCCAGGGCTTACCACTCGACTGGGTTTTGCACCAAAGACAGGAACTGACACGGGACAGCGCGTCATCTGGTGCTTTGGGGGTACCGCGTTGGAGGTCGACTGCGAACTCCGGCATGAAACGCCAGTGCCGCAGCTCACGCGCAGTGCAAGAATCAGAATTTAGTGCGAAGGCGAAAGTCAAAGGATTGTGGTCGGTTACGACATGTAATTCGCGTCCTTGGAAACTGCCTGATGGCGAGGCACACAATGAGCAGTTCTCGTCCGAACGTGCTATAACTCGTCTCCGCTAACTTAAGTTTCTCGAACAGGCTGCCAGTCATTGTAGTCCTGCTGTAGAACGGTGCTCACGGGGGCAGAAAGTGAGCGAGGCATAAAGAAGAGATGCCTGGCCCTGCACCACTAATGTATCGCAGGTTGCCCACGAGGACAGTAGAAGCGTCGTTAATGAGGTGGAGGTGAGCGTGGTGCGCAGGATGATGGAGCTTGACGATGTCCGTGAGCACTTGTGTTTACAGCTATCAGTTGGGCGTGTTGGTAAACGTTCATGATGGAAAAAGCGCTACTAAAATGGAGACTTATCAAGAACACTTGATCATGTTCTTGCTAAGTCTCCGTTTCAGTAGCGCTTTTTTTATCATGTATTTTGTACTATTTATTTATTTAGGCTTAGTCTTCCTTTCTTAATTTTCCAAATTATATCATTCGCACACAACAAACTACTACTGTCAATGTAGAAGTAACATCCTTATTCCATTAGAGTGGCATAGTGGTAGGTTTTTTGGCAGCAAGCCTAGTCTATCAGGGGCATAAGCAGGTAATGATGCGGTGATGTCCCAGAAATTCACGGAGCTTCTTCATTAATGTTGGTTACGGGAAGTCATTGATGGCCTTGACTATTTTGTCAAGTGGTTTGATGTCCTGGGGTGTGACAAGGTGGCCCAGGAACTGAACACTTGAAACACCAAAAATACCCTTTTTGGGATTGATGACCAGCCCGTAGGCATAAAGGCGAGCAAAGAAAGCGCGCGAGGACTCTGCGTGGTCACTGCGAGATGAGCTAGCAACCGGCAGCTCATTAAAGTAAGCGAAAACAGTCCAGACCTCTGGTAGCCTCATTGATTCTTCGCTGAAAACTAAGGGCGGAATTCGTTAATCCGAGAGGCATCCGACATACTCGAATAGGCCGGACAGTGTAGTAAAAGCCGTCTTGGGAATGTTAGCTGACTCTGCCGGAATTCGAGGCCAAGCTTTGACGAGGTCGATCTTGGAAAGTGACCTTTGTCGCAGGTGAGGTGTTGTTTCACCGAACGGCCGCGACATTATAATTTGAAAGGTACGGCCAGTTCGCACCTATGTGCCCACAGTGTGGTTATATTCCTGCTTTTGAGGGGGCACTTGCGCTATATCTAGGCATGGTAGCCAGAGGGCACATCAGAAAAATGCCTGATGATTGCTTATTAGTATTTGCTTGCCTGTTGCTCATAAGTGCTGTTTAATGATGATATACGTGCGCGCCTGTTTATTCGCTGTTTGTTCTAATAAAGAAATGTTAGTCCTCGTCTCTCCGTTTGTGCATGCTGCTCTAAATCTGAAATTTAACCAACTCGCCCAACTGTCCACGTTTCTTGCGGTGCCGACTTGCATTATTTTACATTGTTTTTGCGCATTTTCACGCCGTGTTCAAAACTCCTAATTTCCACAGTGGCTACACTTCATTCTGCTGAGATCGCGGGTTCAACTCACCGTCGTAGCTTTCCGGCACGCCGAAATAATCACGCTTTGGGTCAACGAGCCTGAGAAATCGAAAATATTCCGGAGCACTCAACCTGGAACCTCCACTGTGCAAACTGCAAGCATTCAAATAACTATTATTTGGATTTTTCCGTATGCAGGTTAACTCGAACGACACAGCATTTAGCCCGCAAGGAAGTTAAGTAGTACTAACCACGATTGATTCGCGCAAAGAACAATGCGAGCATTTTGCGCTGGAGTGCCGGCCTCCAGTACTGAGGTGGGGCCTTGGCGTTTTGCCGCTTAGGTGGGCACAGCTTGCGTGCCAAACAATCGAGAAGTGCCCACCTGAGTCATGCCAGTAGCGCTCCACGCTGACGACCGCGGCGACGCTGGCCAGGTACGCGACGATCAGCAGGAGGCGCGCCTTGAGAGTCGCCATCCCGGCTGCTGGCACGCCGGCGGCCTTTCTCCTCTTGATAAGCGTGATTGCCCCCCCTCGTGGTAAAAACGCGGAGCTCTATTCACGTGGCCCGTTTTACGGGTCCCCTCCCAAACAGATGTCGCCGCAGAATTTGGCGATGCTCTCAGTTGACTTGATTGTATAACAGCCAGAAATGCGAACGCTTCTTGATCATTTGTTGAAGCGCACATTGCACTGTGTTCAGTTAAGAAATGTGCTTGCGGAGCTGTTTTCAAATAAAGCGACAACACACGGTATTTTCTGTATTGAAGTCTAAGCACTATTATTAACAATAGTTAAGCCCTTTACCATGACAACGCAGCTTCTTTGCGATACCGCGCAAGTGCAACTCGTGACGGGCTTCAAGAGGCGGCGTGGTGCCTTCCATTAAAGCGGATTATACCAAGTGAGTGCCATTTACTGCGAGGAGATGTGCGCGACGGGTTGCATCACTGGGGAGAACTTATATTGCTTGAACTGCGAGTAAACTCTTTGTCTCGCATCTCAAGCACTGCCAGTCGCTAAGCCGTTTTGTGATTGCATTTTAGGATTCCTAGCAACCTTAGTTGATTGCGTGTGGTGTACGGCGCTTGTGTTGCTGCCGTTCGGTGCAACGCCTTTCTCTCACCCGTGAGGCGTTCACCACGTGGCATTATAGCGACAGATAAGAGCAGCGTGATAGTTGCTGCTCTGTTTGTTCACGCATGCAATCTGGTGACGTCAGTAATATTCGGAGGCGCTCTGACATACTTTTTTTTTGTTTTTTGTTGAGCGCGTTGCACTTTGGCGACGGAACATAAGCCAATGGGGTGAAATGTGCAGTGCCGGACTTCTGTTTATCACCTCGAGATCTGAACTGGTAGCTTTGATTGCAGCCAGCGGGATGTTAATTTCCTTTTCTTTTTTCAACATTCATTGTCTTTCCTTTATGACCTTATAATGAAGATTAAGAAGCAGAATATGTCGAAATGACATGGGAGAAAAGAAAGGTAGCCACTCCATCCACTCTTCTCCGTACGATACGATCACAACGTTCTGTGCCTCCGAGGAATGAACGAGCGAGAGCTCAAACGTTTATTCTTCCTTCGATTCGGTGTCTGTCCGTTGCTTGCAGGCCACTTAGATGCATTACCAACTTTTACTTTGTTAATTACTCAATTAACTATTAAATCTAGCAGTTTTTTAAGAAAGACAAATGTCAAGCATGCACACTTGACGCCAGTTTTCTCCCGTATGACAGAGCAGGCAAGGTGGCCTTTGTCAGTTATTTGTGGCGTTGGGCTTTCTGGGGTCGTTTGTCTGTGTACCTCTATTTACTTCAGCATGTTCTTTTTTCTAAAACTGGTATAGTCGCCGTGGACCTTTCGCTTAGCCGCTCATCCAGGTGAAAGACAAGTCCGTTTCCGGCAATCCTTACCCATTGCATGTTGGCTTTATGACTGACAAGTGATGCTGGAAAAACCATTCGGCACCATACAATCAGTGAAGCACGTTAAGGAGGAAATATTCCAGTATTATGCAAGTCCCATTTTAGACACGGGGAGAATGTGACAGTCGGTGTTGCTCGACAATGCTTGCATAGGGAATATCGTTAAAGCTTCCTTTGCGAACCTTCCTGCCCTTTCCTTCACCGTGGCTGCCGTCTTTCCGAATAGCTCACACACACGACAGCATTACCATCTTTACCATCCGTGTCACCTTCCAAGTTCCCCATGTTGCTAGCGAGCAAGCGCTCACGGGCCTTGCTTCTGCAGCTGGTGCACGCTATCATAACACCTTCCTCTTTCCCTGATGCGCACTAGCATTGCTTTGTCTTCTACTTGGCTGTCTCTTGCACTTTTCTGCTTCGCATCATCTCTTTCACATTACTTTTGCATGTTTGTTACTCGCCATTCGCACTGCTTATGCCAACTAGGTCCGGTGCCGCATGGCATGAACTGCATGCCTCATATTCATTATCTACGCTCCCACTCTTCCCCTTCTCCCTGCCCTCCTTCCCTTTTATCTCCCTTCTCGTCGTCCCGCCTTCCCCAGCAGACCTTTGAGGCTTCCTACTGACGACGAACTTTCACACGCAGTACTCTCTCTACCAGGTTGCACTACTGGTCGCCTGCACCATGCAAGTTGGCAGGTTGTGCCCGTGATTTCCCTGTTCGGCCACCTCGGTCGACCCTGTTGTCCGGAGGCGGACCTTGACACCAAGAGAGCGCTCTCCAACCTGCCTCTTCTGCTGGATCTGGAACATGATCGGGTTCCCCAACCCGATCATGTTGGGTGCCCAACCCGATCATGTTCCTATAAACGCGCACATCGCGGGGAATGCGGGTCACTGCCGAATGCAAGAATTCTAATCTCTCTCTGGAACCCGGTTCCCACGCACTGCCCTTTCTATTTCCCTGCTCTTTGATCCTTTTCCAATTCATTTCCAGTCGTAGGCTTAGGCTCCGAACTTATCTTTTTCTCTCTCTCCTATTGGCTTGTCTCACTAAATTTTCTTTGGGTTATTGGCGACGATAACCCCTTTTATTTTAATGTGATAGCAATTATATGGACACTCTAGGCGCATTTCTGCCGTCGCCGTGAGCTTCCGTATAAAGTCCACGGGCGATAAAATTGTCGCCGCGCGTCGGACGTTGTATGTGCGAGTGAGAGCATGCGACAGTGAGCCGGCAATCGCGGCTCGCGCACTCACGGAGGCAGGAAGCGGGAAGGAAGCGCGCAGTCTTCAGTCGCGCACAAGGCTCCTGAGTGAGGGTAGGGAGGTGGAGGGGCCTCGCTTTACTGTGGCCGCGCGCTCCCGCCGGGCCGGCAGGCTCCAGGCGGAGTGTGGGCAGGTGGAGGGGCCACGCTTTACCGCGGCCGCGCGGTCCTGCCGGACTGGAAGGCTCCGGCGAAAGGGTAGTCAGCCGCCGTGCGCTTCCGCCCGAGCTGCTGTATCTTGAAAGTCATCTGCGGTGGGGGTAGGGTCCGCCCTCCCTGTGTTTTCGCGGCTAAGATCGCGTTGATGCGAGCGCCAGCATGTAGCTCAATTCGCTCGCTGCTGCTGCTCATTCCAGCGTTTTGACAGCCAGTTTCCGCGGTCATCGAGTGAGATGCGTTCATGATCGCTTGTGCGCGCGTGACACCATGCTTGTTAATTTAGTTAGTGTGCCTATGTTTACAAGTTGATACGGCCGATAAAATTGCTATCCTTACTTTGTACAGCTAATTTGCTATTGCAATCGATACCATGCCTTTTGGGCGAAACTGCGACTTTTATGTTTACATTGGATCTTTTTTTGCCCGTTATACCTTCTAGTGGTGCGGGCACATCCCCACATTTCTTTTTTCATTCCTTTTCTTCCAGGGGGACAAAACAAAACCCTAAGCCCTCAATGGTGTCCTTACTGGTGGCCTTCTTTTCTACGGAATTTCTCAGTAATAAAACAGCTCAGCGGCATGTTACACTCCTAGCTGTAAAACGTTAAGGCGAAAGCCTGCAGCACACTTCGTAATGCATTAAGTTATACTATCGGAGGGGTCAGACTTCTTGCAAGACATAACGAGCCGCAGTGTGAAGTACGTACACGAGTGGTGCTTTAGGTCGACCTCCTCAATGACATGCGAGCACTTAATGCACTACCTAAAGGGGCAGCATGCTTGTCACCATAAGTGTTCCAAATGTGTAGTAACACAAGCCGAACACAAATACACGTATGGTTGTTGTACGTCTTGACTCTTTATGAGTCAAAGTCAATTTTCAGCGTCGTCCGGTGGGAAGAGATCCTCCGACCACACACCGTTACAGTGGCTAGAATGCCTCATTCTAGCCACTGTAACACCGTCACTGGGGCTCCGCGGTGGCACCTCGACGTTCACAATCCGCTAGGCCCCGGGCGAGCGTCCGCCATCGCTGTCTCTCTCGCTTCGCAGCCGACTGTCGCCGCGTGAAGTCAGCGAGGCAACACCTGTTTCTGTGTCTGCGCGCGCCGCTCGTTCCCCTCACCACCCACCACTCGCTCGGAGACGGTCACGCGGTTTTTTTTTTTTTTTTTTTTTTGTCGGGTACAAAAAGAAGAGTCGGGTACAACTTAAGAAGACAGGAGAGGCCCCTGCCCAGATGACCGAAGCGCAGTAGCCGATTTCCTCCGCGACTAAAAAAATAGTCCCGCTGACGTGACTCGCCCCGGCTTGAAGCGCGGGCTGCTATGTTCTCCGTCGGCGGAGACACCGGCCGTCCGGCTCATGACGCAAGTCTTAAGTGCGCGCCCATTGGTGGAGGCTAGTATGCATCCGCCTTTACGGGGGCACATGCCGCTGCCTTCTAAAGTTGTACCCGACTATACACGACGCGTTTCTTTAACAGCGGAGCTGTTTAAGGCGGAGTTTGGCCCGTATAGATCTAAACCGTGTTTGTTAACAGCGGTAGGCACCGTCGATAAATTTTAGGCCCTATAGCGATGTCGCGTAGGCTCCGCCCACGTTCGCCGCCCCTGCTTGCACGCGAGGATGGCGCTTTTTTTTTTAATGGGGTGGGAGTTGAGGGTGCTAACTCCATGATTTCGTTATGAAGCTCACGGTAGTGGGGGCGCCCAATTAATTTTGACTACTTGAGGTTCTTTAACGTGCACCCAGGGAATCGTTCTTGCATTTCGCCCCCATCGGAACACGACCGAACGAGACGGTAGGCCTAGCTCACTGACCACCGCAGTGACGGTCGACAGCGCTTGCTATCTGGCCTGCAGCTCATCATAATGCGCTTATGCTTGACAACACGATTAACGTGGGCTTAAATGAATTGGTGCGAATAGCAAACGAATAGCAAACGGTGTCTCTGGTGCGATTAGCAAATGAAACGTAAGATACTTGCAAGTCAGCCGTGCCGCCTCGCTGAAGACGGCCGGTGCTTGGGTTTCCGTCCGCGAGACGAAATGCCATCGGATCGTTGCTCCCGATCGCGCCAGTTATTCAGTACTGGGCGCTGCTTTACGAAACACGCGCAAATTCGAGCTATTTTTTCTATTAAGAACTATTTCATTTTAAAAACCAGCTGTAGATTTCTACGTCGTCGTGAGCGGCGACAGAAGCGATCGCCTCGGTGATGGGACCAGCGAGGTACTGTCCCGACGGCGACGCCGGCTGTGTATACGCCCGCGCAATCTGAGCTGTTGGCCGCGGCCGTCCGATCGCTCCAACTCTGTAATAACACTGTACATTATTTCGCACTGGAAACTTAATTGACACGTTTAGGCACATTTATGACATCCACACTGCAATTAACGCAGCTGTGACCGTGCTGCCTGCGTATGTGAACGTGTGATAGGGTATATATATATATATATATATATATATATATATATATACACTGCAGGTGTCTCAATTCTTTGAGTGAAAATAAATGTGAATGTGACATGCTTTGTGGGGCGCAACCTACATTCAAGGCTAATCCTAATCTAGCTTTCCCACAGTATGGCAAGAAATTGTAATGACGCGCTAATAACGATCCTAAGATCATAAATAGGTTGGCTAATGCACGCCATTCAACATAAAAGAGACGCTTAACGGTTACGGAATGTTTTGCGCATAATGGTTGATCTGGTGTCAGAATCCAACTATCCCTTTTTACCGCGGCGGCCCATTGCTTGCGACGGTTTTCATCAACAGGAAACCTATGAAAACTTTAGCCTCTTGCGTATTTCGAGGCAACTCAGCTCGTCGACATACTGCATTTCTTCGTTGTAAAATCATAGAATAAAGACCTCACAAATGGAACCGCTCAATCACCCGCGATACGCAGCGGCTGCTGTGGTATACGTAAGCGCGACACGGGGGGCGGCTGGCGGCGGAGTGCCTACGATGCGAAACTAAATTCCGACGACAGCGCCACCGCATTTTCGTGACGTAGCGCCGTGGTGTAGGTCTATAGCGTAGACCAGAAACTGCGCCTGGCGATCACGTCAGAGCGCCTAACAACCCATTGGCACAGTTGCCCTCACTTCGCCACCGCTCCGCGCCGCCGCGCCGAGCTGCTACGACCGCGCACCTGCTCCGTCTAGTCATGACGTCACTTCGCGTCGCCTAGCAACCACATGTGCCTCGCTTCGCCTAGACATGTCAAGACATGTCTTGAAGCGTGTCGTGCGGGCAAGCGAGTATCTGCGCGTCGGCGGCGAGCCGATCCGGAATACCCTGCCGAAGCTGCAGCCGAGAAGAGGCGTCGTCGTGTCGAAGATCCCGAGTTTCAAGAAAGAGAACGCGTCTGCGTTTGAGTATCCAACGTCGTCGGAATAAGCTAGGTCGATCACAAGCTCCGCTGTTTGTTCCAGCCTTGCACCACTAGTGCAAGCTGCGATCATGTTTTTTTTTTTTTCAAGGCCATCGCGTAACGAGCCACTTAAGGTTTTCGCCTCAATAAATGACATGTAAATATCCTTGATTGCAGGTGCAAGTTGGAATCAGGTAGCGCAAAACAGGGGTAATTGGAGATCGCAGTAGACGTAAATATAGGCTGATGATGATGATGATGATGATGAAATATCCTTATTGCAACAAACATACGTCATCAAAAGCTCAATTCCTTTAATAAAGCAAACATTTCTATGCCTACTTTACCAGGGTGTGGTGCATCTGCTTTCACCGAGTACAGTGCACTTCGCTGTTGCACTATCTCCAGGATCGGAGTCAGCACGCCGACCCTGGATACAGTGCCAATGAGGTCCAATCCCGGAGACAGCATAATTCGCGGTCACGTGGTGTGGTCTCCGAATCTTGCCCTCTTCACTCGCAGGCTGGTAATCGCTATGGTGCAAAACGCTGTGGAGAATATAATTAGTTGCATGGCATTTATTGAACCGCTTCATGAAAGCTTCTCAGATTGAAACATAGTGGTTGGACCTGCAGATTTATTTCATTGGCTTGTTTTTCGCTGGAAAAGTCACGAAAGTCTTCAGACGTGGCCCCAAAGACGGAATCAGAAGCCCAAATATCGCTTGAACTTGTGGAGGGACAATCCTGCGCTTCAGGCAATAAGCCCGAACGCGGGACTGGCACGTGGACAATGCGATGAGCTTCACACATGAAATAGCTGCCTCTTGCTTAGGTTGCGCACATAAATGGAGCCCAGAGGAGAAGAAATGTACTTTAGTAGTACGTTCTGGCGGGCTAGTTAGTTCATGGCTTTTAGACGTTTATATAACTGCGCGAAAAAACGAGGACACACGAACGAAACACACACGACACCACGAGCACAGACGAAAATTTGGCCCTTTTTCGAATATCCCCTGTACATCTTCAGGCAGCGTTCTCGAGAATGGTGACGGTACTGGCAGACACGCTTTTTTGGCTTTGCACTGTATTCATCGCGGTTATTGAGTGCAGAAGCTATGTAGCGCGTAAATTGAATGATCTGCGTGACAGTGGAAAAAACCGGTTCGAAAGCCATGCTGGTTTTCGGCGTGAATAATGTGTGCAAGGAGCTTGCAGCAAGTCGAAATGAGAGATATCGGTCTGGAATTAGCGATTAGTTGCTTATCGCCAGATTTAAATACTGCGATGACACTAGCAATTTTCCAAGCTTGGGGAACGGTTGACGTGCCCAGCAATTTATTCAAAATTTGTAAGATACCGGGCATTCCATTCCGCGTACCTGCTTAAGAACCTATTAGGTATGGCGTCAGGTCCCGCGCTCTTAGTTGTGTCAATCTTTAGCAATAGATTATGAGCCCCAATGTAAGCTAGTTCGAGACTGGGCAACTCGTGTACGGAACTATGAACGAAGTGAGGGTAGGAACCATCATCCTGATGAAAGACAGAATGAAAATAGTTATTAAAGGCTTCAGAGATGGTGACAGGATCAGTTCAAAACTGATCGTTGATAATGATTGCTACAGAGTCATGAGAAGAGGGAAGTATTGTTTTCCAAAATTTCGATGGGTTTTCTTTTATGAACATTGTTAATGTCGTGTTAAAGTAAAAGCTTTTAGCTTCTGTCACTTTTCTTTAGTTCAGACTTGAGCGAGAAAAGGAGTGAATCGTGACTTTCGCTGCTAAATCGGCTACGCTTACTCATGCGTTTAATGCGTCGTATGAGATGTATTATATTTCTTGGCAGCAGCGGCAGCAGTGCTCGCGCACAACTCGCGCACAACTCACGCACTCCTTTCTGCTCGTACAGGCTATCTTGTCAAGCAAGATCTTCACAGAAGACCACCAGAAGTTGGCGCTTCTGCTGGATAAACCGCACGTGTCATCTAGCAGGCTATCTCGTCAAGCAAGATCGTCATAGAAGACCACCAGGTGGTGCTGGCTTGTCCCGGCATCGCTACTTAAAGGCCGCCTTCACCTACCATCGACCATTCTTGGCAGCAGCGGCAGCAGTGCTCGCGCACAACTCGCGCACAACTCGCGCACAACTCACGCACTCCTTTCTGCTCGTACAGGCTATCTTGTCAAGCAAGATCTTCACAGAAGACCACCAGAAGTTGGCGCTTCTGCTGGATCAACCGCACGTGTCATCTAGCAGGCTATCTCGTCAAGCAAGATCGTCATAGAAGACCACCAGGTGGTGCTGGCTTGTCCCGGCATCGCTACTTAAAGGCCGCCTTCACCTACCATCGACCATTCTTGGCAGCAGCGGCAGCAGTGCTCGCGCACAACTCACGCACTCCTTTCTGCTCGTACAGGCTATCTTGTCAAGCAAGATCTTCACAGAAGACCACCAGAAGTTGGCGCTTCTGCTGGATCAACCGCACGTGTCATCTAGCAGGCTATCTCGTCAAGCAAGATCGTCATAGAAGACCACCAGGTGGTGCTGGCTTGTCCCGGCATCGCTACTTAAAGGCCGCCTTCACCTACCATCGACCATTCTTGGCAGCAGCGGCAGCAGTGCTCGCGCACAACTCACGCACTCCTTTCTGCTCGTACAGGCTATCTTGTCAAGCAAGATCTTCACAGAAGACCACCAGAAGTTGGCGCTTCTGCTGGATCAACCGCACGTGTCATCTAGCAGGCTATCTCGTCAAGCAAGATCGTCATAGAAGACCACCAGGTGGTGCTGGCTTGTCCCGGCATCGCTACTTAAAGGCCGCCTTCACCTACCATCGACCATTCTTGGCAGCAGCGGCAGCAGTGCTCGCGCACAACTCACGCACTCCTTTCTGCTCGTACAGGTTGGTTGCGACATCATCTGTCGTTTTCTTTGTTATCCTGTTACTGCCGCTGCTGCCATTAACTGTTTTTTATCTACTTGTATCCTGGTATTGAGTTTCTAGTGTCATTATATACTTGAGTGTTGTTAGATATGCCCTCCTGTGCTGAGCTCGCTAAAAGAGTTGACGAACTGGAATCAAGGCTTCTTAATGAATCTGATCGTATGACTGATCGCATTGTTGACAAGATTGTCGTGCAAATGCAGACTACTGGGGTTGACGTGCTGGCGCTAAAGAAGCACGTGGACAGTCTTGAGTCCAGTCTAAAATTTTTGAATGATCTGGTTGAGAAGCTGCACAGTGAAAAAGCCTCACTTGTGGCAGAAAACAAAGCCCTGAAATCTGAAAACTGCTCACTTTCCCGCAGGGTGTCCGAACTTGATCAGTACTCTCGCATTAACAACATCGAGATCAGGGGTATCCCCTGTACACAGGGCGAGGACTGTGTTGCTGTATTGGAGACAATTGGCAGGAGAATTGGATGTCCCGTTACTTCCACTGATCTCGATGTTGTCCATAGAGTGTCTACTAAAGATAAGGCAAAGAAGAACTTAATTGCAAGATTCTGTTCTCGAACAAAAAAGAATGATTTCATCAGCAAGGCACGAAAGGCAAGGCTCTGCCTGAGTGACATCGGCAGATATGACAGTAACTTCCCTATATTTGTTAATGACCACCTGACACCACAAAATAAGGCACTCTTTTCCAAAGCACTGGCGCTGAAAAAGGCCAACAACTGGAAGCACTTGTGGACGGATAATTGTCAGATTAAGGCCAGAAAGACAAATGAGAGCCGCGTTTGTCGCATTGCTGATGAGTCTGACCTATCTGTTTTCAACTAACTCTCTCTATCGGAACCCTTATATGTCATTACCATCCACCATGGATTCTTACCTGTCAACATCTGCACTGAATAAGTTCATGTCGCGAGACTACCACTCAATCATTCACTTCAATGCTAGAAGTCTCCGCAAGCACTTCGATGATTATCAGAACTTTTTTTCAACACTTACCAACACCTTTTCAATAATATGTGTGTCTGAAACCTGGCTAAGTAATGATGACAAGGACCTATTCTGTTTCAACTCATACGTTTCTGAGTATTCTCACAGAGAGACGAGTAACCACGGTGGTGCAGCTATATTTGTTTCATCTAACATTCCATACAAACGCCGGCATGACTTGGAGTTAAATATTACTAACTGTGAATCAGTATTTGTTGAATTTGTCTCACCCGTCTTCGGTATAGACAACAGGAACTTAGTGTTTGGCTGCATTTATCGCTCACCCTGTTCTTTAGTTACTGATTTCTGTAGTGCCCTCGATCGAACCATGGAAAAGATATCGTGCGCTAACTGGAACGGCATAATCATGGGCGATATCAACCATAACCTCTTGGATACCACTTCATCTAATTCTTCTAGATATTCAAGCAACTTTCATAGTTTTGGGTATGAATGTTTAATTACTCTCCCTGCTCGCTGTCCTAACAATGTCGATGGCACCTTGATTGACCACGCATTATCGAACTTAACAGACCCACCGGAAGCAGGCATCGTTAACACCGACTTTACCGATCACTACCCTATCGTTCTACGCTTTCGCAATCACTCAACCTTTGGAAACACTTCATATTACAGAATTGTACTTGACAAAGCAATCTTCCTTACTAGTCTAACTAAAACTGATTGGTCGGAAGTTGTATCAACTAATGACCCCCAAACAGCTTTTTCACAGTTTATGTCGACACTTTCATCGCTTTTCAACTCCCACTCTCATAAACAAAAATGCCGAAAAAAGGTAGCATCACCGCAAAACCCATGGCTTACAGATAGCCTTCTGAAAGCAATGCGGTCTCGTGAAAATTTGTACAAAAAAACAACCTTTTAATACTAAACTACTTGCCCGTTACAAAAAATTTTCTAACTCACTTTCAGCTCAGCTGAGAATTGCAAAGAGGAATTATAACGAACATAAAATTGCAGAATGTGGTAATAACAGTAGGAAAAAGTGGGAAATAGTTAACACCTTTTTAAATCGTAACACCCAGAACGTCATTTCGAGAATCATTCACAATAACAGGGAATACAGTAACCCGCTTGATATTGCTAATGCCTTTTGTGATGCTTTTTTCAATACCACTTCTGATTCCGCTTCATGCTGTAACATGTCCTTTAACCGCCTACCTCATTCATTTTTCCTTTTCCCAATTACGCCTGATGAAGTAATCTCAATAACTAGGACCCTTAAAGCCACTAGCGCTGGACTTGATAATATTAACGCTTACCATATTAAAATGATTGCACAACATATTGGTAACGTTCTCTCTGCTATCATTAACCTCATATTTAAAACCGGTGTCTTCCCACGTGAACTTAAACGCGGTCGAGTCATTCCTGTTTTCAAAAAAGGTGATCGCAGGCTCATGCAGAATTATAGACCTATTTGTGTTCTTCCATTTTTTAATAAGGTTATTGAAAAAATTATCGAAAAGCGTCTAACAAAGTATTTAAATAAATTTAGTATTCTTTCCCCCCATCAATTTGGCTTTCGTTCTGGTTTTTCAACTAATCTAGCACTCATAGCTCTTACTGATTACCTTAAAAAAGCAATTGATGAAGGTAAATTTGCAGCCTCCATATTTGTTGACCTATCTAAGGCCTTCGACACTATTGATCACACAATTCTTTGCACTAAGCTCGAAGCCATTGGAATAACAGGTCCGCCACTACTTCTAATCCGCAGTTACTTACAAGATAGAAAACAAGTCGTTAACATTTCTGGGTACTACTCTAAAGAAGCTACTACTAATATAGGTGTACCGCAGGGGTCCATATTAGGTCCCCTACTTTTTCTAATTTATATTGATGATCTGCCTAGTTGCCTCTCCTCTTCAAAGTGCATTCTGTACGCTGATGACACTACTATATTTAATTCTAACAATTGTGTAAAAACACTAACAAGTAAACTAAACGAAGATCTCCTGTCAATCTCCGCGTGGTGTGAACATAATAAGCTGCAGATTAACCATAATAAGACCAATTTTGTCGTCTTTACATCGCATCAGAGATCGCCTGAGCACCTTCAATCCATTTCCATCAACAATCACCTAATCACTGCAGTTCATCATTGCTCATATTTAGGTGTGGAAATTGATCGCCACCTTAAATTTCACCTTCACATAGCTAACGTAAAAAAGAAAATGGCATATGGAATACGCGTTCTAATTAAAGCACGGCCATATTTCTCATTTTCTACTCTGATGTCGCTGTATTATGCTTTTGTTCATTCTAATATAAACTATAACATTGAATCATGGGGGGAAACACTTATAGCAGTCACCTAATGTCACTGCAAGTCATTCAAAATCGAGCTATTCGTCTAATAACATTTTCATCTCGTAGCATTAACGCTAGTGAGTTATTACACGCTCATAATATTTTGAATGTGACTGATCTTGTTAAATACAACCTGGCCATTTTCATTTTTAGGGCAATAAACAATAATATTCCAGTAACCATCATACCACCGACATCTCTTATGAATACAAATAATACTAGATTTGCAGAGAATATGAACTTTATTTTACCCAGCGTTCGCACCAACTACGGCAAGCAGTCATTACACTTTTCAGCTTTATCTCTCTGGAACACATTACCATTTCCTTTAAAATTATTAAAATCTCACAGGTTTCATACAGAACTTAAGCGCTTTCTTTTAGCTTTATCCGACTCTCCTTTTTTGGTGTAGTATGTTTTTTTTTTTTCTTTTCTAACTTTTTTTTTAAAACTTTAATCGTGTTTCTCTATTTCCTGCATTCTTTTCATCTTCTTGGAAATGGACCCTTTGTAGTTCTCTCTATTATTGTCTAAACTGCAGCCTTGTTCTTATGCATTAAACTGCTGCATTTATTATTTTTTTTCATTTACGCCTCGTCTTTTAAAACCTGTATTATCGTAAACTTTACATGTTGCCATTGTTTGTATTAATAATTCTTGTCATCATGCATAGGAGGTCCCATTTCAGTTTTTAACTACGGGACCTCCTTCTGTATATACTTACCATGTAATTAACCCCGTTTTTGTATTGAATAAACTGATTCTGATTCTGATTATGTCATGTGTGTACCATGGATGCTTCGGGTTATGTTTTGCACACTTGTTGACATGATTGTCCGTAAATTTCCGTCAAACTTATAAATGTTAACCCCGCATAACCCGCTGTCTTTGAGAACCGCAACTTCCATCAAGATAAAATTTAGTGAAAGTTACCTCTGTGTGTAGCAACTATCGCTTTTGTAAAAAGTATCTTCAACAAGTTCTCGAAGGTGTTATATTGACGCGAAATAAGTTGGCACGTGGTGACACTGGCCCCTTGAGGCGAGAACGACGAAGTTCGTGGTTGCGCGCGCGCTCTCCGAGGTCCAGCCATTATTAAAGGCTGACGTGTTTTTTGCCTATCTGTTGCTGGTCAACTATTGTAGCTGTACTAGCTCGGTGACATTTCTGGTGGAGGTGCTGGGTACTCAGGCTAGCGTGAGTTGTTGCATCCGGTGAAGTCACTTGTAACGTGCCGACGTCGGAGAAGTCAGCAATGTCGTTCAGAAAGGCCACAGCTGTACCTTGAGGGACGTGCTGAGACTCATGGCTGAAGTTTGTCACCAAAACTTGCGAGCACTTATTCTATATTCCAACAAGAACCCGGGCGATGCAGATGTGTCTTTCGAGCAACAGCGGGATATTTGTCTCGGCAATACCCTCATAGTCGTCGAATGCGTCGCAGGTTACGAGGGTCAATACGCTACTCCTTGGCGGCACCGTGATGTTCTCGTCGACAATCCTCAAGGCGTTGACATACGTGTCGTCAGTGCTGCTCCCTGCTAAGGCCTGCGCCGTTCAAAACGTTACCAGTGACTTTTGTAAGTTAATCACGGCTCCATTAGCCTGCAGAAAGTCCATTCCCAGAATTAGGTCCCTCGAACAGCTTGGGAGGGTAACGAAATCTCCGAGGTACGTAAACCCACGAATGCTCACTCGCGCTGTGCATCTTCCTACCAGGGTTAGCAGATGGCCTCCTGCAGTTCGAATCTGCGACCCAGTCCACTCGGACCTCGGTAGAAACTTTCTTCAGCTTACAGGCAAGGTCCATGCTCATAACTGAGGTGTCCGCTCCCGTGTCGATTAACGCTGTTATTTCTTCGTCGTCTACGGTGACGGGAATGTTCGACGTTATTACCTCTCGTATGGTATTTGACTGCGTCTGTACGTCTGCCTCGTTCTGTTTTCGTCGTTGTCGTCGTAGTGGAGATCTTGCGCACAGTCGACGTCAGCGGCCTCACCTCCGGAGGTCGCTGAACTCAGTTTTCCCGAGCCGCCGGGCTAGGCGAGCGGCGTCTGAGAGCGCCGCAAGAGAAGGCTTGGCTTGGTGATGGTGACCTGTAACGAGCAGGAGACGACGAACGGGGCTCGTGCCATCGTTGACCACCATTGCGACGATTCGCGACGAAACTCTCTATTTCCGGCGGCCGCTCACAAGGTCGTGGACGAGGTGCATTCGGCGAGAATCCTCGGAGCCCCACATGACGATAAGGACACATTCTGTAGATGTGCCCGGCTTCGCCACGATGGTAACAAAGGGGCCTGTAGTCTGCGGTGCGCCAGACGTCGCTCTTCCTAGTTCTTGCTTCGGCGATGTGCGGTGGGCTGCGAGGCCTGAAGCTTACGTCCAATTGCTGAGCGGGGTGTACCATGCTATACGCACTTGAGGGTGGTGGACGGCGTACTGCTTCAGCGTAACTCATTTCAGGACGCGGTCCCTGCTGTGGTGCCTCGTACTGTTCAGGAACATGGACGGCCTGTCGGACCTCGGCGCGCACCATTTCCGCAATGGAAAGTTGTCCCACAGAGGCAGCGGTACGTCGTCTGCATCTTCTGCAGTTCCTCCTTGATGACAGCCCTGATGAGTTCTCGCAAGGCGCTGACGTCGTTGCCGAAGGTAACGGCAGAGAGCTCCCTTGAAATCACGCTGTCGTGGTTGTATTGCCTGGCCCGCTGTTGAAGGGCCTTTTCCTTGGTAGTGGCTTCGTCGTGGAACTCTGTCAGTGTCGTCGGCGGATTTCGAATGAGGCCAGCAAGGATTTCCTCTTTGACGCCGCGCATTAGGTGGTGCACCTTCTTTGCTTCAGTCATAGAGGGGTCCACACGTCTGAAGAGCCGATTCATGTCTTCTACGTACGCCGTCACTCGCTCATTCGGGCCTTAAATTCTCGACTCCATTACTTTGGCTTCCGGGAACTCAAGTTTTTAGGCCACGTGGTCAGCTCCCAAGGAGTGCGACCAGACCCAGAAAAGCTCACTGCCGTTGCCGAGTTTCCTCACCCTAAAGACAAGAAGGCTGTTCAGCGTTTCCTGGGCCCCTGCGCTTACTACCGTCGTTTCGTTGAAGGCTTCTCGAGGATTGCTGAACCTCTCACGAGGCTGACGCGACAAGATGTGCACTTTGCGTGGACGGAAGACCAAGAGCAGGCCCTCACCGAATTACGCAAACGCCTTCAATCTGCTCCAGTGCTGGCGCATTTTGATGACACAGCGGCAACTGAAATTCACACAGACGCAAGCAACGTAGGACTCAGGGCTATTCTGGTTCAATGTAAAGACGGTGCAGAACGTGTAGTTGCGTACGCGAGCCGTAGTCTTACAAAAGCAGAAGCTAATTATTCAACCACCGAAAAAGAATGTTTAGCAGTCGTGTGGGCCATCAGCAAGTTCCGACCTTACTTATACGGCCGGCCATTTCGAGCGATCAGTGACCACCGTTCGCTCTGCTGGCTTGCCAATCTACGAGACCCGTCAGGTCGCCTCGCTCGTTGGAGCCTCCACCTCCAGGAATACGACATGACTGTTGTCTACAGATCGGGCCGTAAGCATAGCGACGCTGACTGCTTGTCACCTTCTCCTATTCCCTTGACATCCTCCGACTTGGAGCTAGATTTGCCGTTTCTTGGTGTCGTCGACGTGGTGCGCATGGCTGACTACCAACGTGCAGACTCTGAACTGCTTCCAGTCATTCGATATCTCGAGGGAGCTGACGCCGTTGTCCCACGCCCACTTTCACGAGGATTGGCATCGTAATGCCTGCGGAACGATGTCCTGTACAAGAAAAATTTCGAGAACAGCCAAGAAACGTTCCTTCTCGTCGTTCCGACGGCGCTGCGCGAGGAAGTTTTACAGGCGTGTCACGACGATCCCTGTGCCGGCCACTTAGGCTTCGCGAGGACATTAGCGCGCATACGGCAGAAATACTATTGGCCACACCTTTTTTCGTCGGTTCAGCGCTATGTGCGAACGTGCCATGACTCTCAGAGGCGTAAAGTCCCACCCATCAAGCCTGCCGGCCTCCTTCAGCCTTTGGATCCGCCTCCTGCGCCGTTCCAGCAAGTGGGAATGGACCTTCTTGGTCCGTTCCCCACGTCTTCCTTGCAAAACAAGTGGATAATCGTGGCAACCGATTATTTAACTCGCTATGCGGAGACAAAAGCTGTACCGCGGGGAACTGCTGCTAAAGTCGCCAGCTTCTTCGTCCACAACATCATGCTTCGTCACGGTGCACCCGCTGTGCTGATTACTGATCGCGGTGCAGCGTTACAGCGGAGTTGTTGCAACAAGTCGTCACGCTGACGTATACCGACCACCAAAGGACCACAGCCTATCATCCCCAGACTAACGGCTTAACAGAGCGCCTGAACAGAACATTGGCCGACATGCTATCCATGTACACTGATGTGGAACACAAGACATGGGATGAAATTTTTCCATATGTGAAGTTTGCTTACAATACCGCTGTGCAGGAGACCACCGAGTTTACACCATTCGAGCTCGTTTACGGACGTCGCGTTACAACACCCTTAGACGCCATGCTCCCGGTAGACCACGGAACCACAAGGAATGACACCACTGAAGAGTTCATCGAGAAAGCAGAGGAAGCTCGCCAGCTCTCTCGGAATCGCATCCGCACCCAGCAGAATACCGACGCCTGCCGTTACAACCGGACCCGACGGAACGTCCAGTACTCACCAGGCGACCGCGTGTGGGTGTGGACACCTGTCCGACACCGTGGGCTCTCGGAGAAATTGTTGCGCCGCTATTTCGGCCCCTACGAAGTTGTACGCCGCCTCAGTGATGTGAACTATGAGGTGGTGCCTCAAAGCTCTGATCCTAGTTCGAACCGACGCCATCCCCGTGCTGAACTCGTCCACGTAGTACGTATGAAGCCGTACTATATACGCACGCGAGGGATAAGCAACCCTCACAAACAGCTTCAGCATTGTGTACATTCCTGTATGTTTTTCTTTTCTTTTCATGTTGGCCCTCTTGCCCACATTGCTCGCCCGCTGCCCTTGAAGCGACCGCGCCGGTCGCTTTTGAGAGGGGAGCAATGACGCGAAATAAGTAGTCACGTGATGACACTGGCCCCTTGAGGCGAGAACGACGAAGTTCGTGGTTGCGCGCGCGCGCTCTCCGAAGTGCAGTCATTATTAAAGGCTGACGTGTTTTTTGCATATCTGTTGCTGGTCAACTATTCTAGTTGTACTAGCTGGGTGACAAATGCGATCTAGGTTTTTGCACGCGCCAGTCATAAGCGTAGAGTTTTAAGGCATGTAGTTTATTTACAGACACCTGAAATTCGTGATGCAATAACTGTTCGCAAAAAAAAAAAACTGCCTTCGATGAAAATTGAGATGCAATTGTGCAAGGTGGCACAAGTCGGCTGTGTTTTATTGCAGGTCGGATAACCTTGCCACAATAGATAAACTTGTGGTGAAAAGACCGCGGTCATCTGCAACTCGAGGAACGTGCGACACAGTTGCTTGTGGACCTCTGATGCAGGCACGCATACCATGTTTTACTAATATAGCGTGCCCCAGCTAACAAGCCCAGCTGTAGACGACAAAGAAATATTTAACATGGTGCAAGATATGAGACCTACGGTGTTCGCTCGTCAGAGGAGGGCTCCGGATTAATTTTGATCACCTGGGGTTCTTTTAACGTGCACTACAACGCAAGCACACGGGTGTTTTTGCATTTCGCCTCCATCGAAAATGTGGCTGCCACGGCCAGTATTCGATCCCACGATCTCGTGCTCAGCAGCGCAACGCCTTAGCTGACTGAGCCACCGCGGTGGGTGACGACCAAGCACCGTAGGTCTTTTATTTTGCACCATGTGTTTTACTTTCTTTCGTTGAACAGCTTCGCTAACGTTAGCTGGGACACACGGTATAATTATGGGCATTCGCATATTGTGCTATATAGTATAGACTAAGACTCGTGTGTAGACTAACTCACGTTGGTATCAGTAAAATTGGCTCCGCTTATGCAGGGTTCTGCTGCTGTTGTAGAACCGCGGGTGGGAATCTATACATAAATCCGACGTTTTGACAGGACACAAAAAGAAATTGCAGCGAAAACATCGTACTCGAATCATATATCATTAAATGGTTCTATCTGTTTAATTTGGTGGAGTATCATTCTTTTTCTGCACGGAAACCTATAAATTTGTAAGCTTTGTGGACTACGTAATTTTACTGTGCCATTTCACTCTCACTTTGAGGTTATTATGAGGTAATTAATTACCTAACAATTACCTCATAATTAGGTCATTAATGAGTAAATTAGGTAATTAGCAACCGTGTACACATGCAGCATAAAATGTTTTGTATATTTATATTTATACATCTAACTACACTGGCACAATGAAGTTGATGGGTCGGGTTTCTGCGAAACTGCGATAAACAGCCAACGGCCGCCATATCTTCACGCACTAAATTTTATTGAACGCTGTTGTGCATTCAAAAATAAATGTAAAATTTTAAAGCGTTCCTTTACTTGCAAAACACGGATATTATATTCCTTTATTACAGGTCAACGGCATCATAACGTGTAGGTTTTCACATTACATTTGAAAATTTATTTGGAGTCTTCCCAAAAGTGCTGGTAGAAAGTAACTCTGGACATAGAACCAGCGGAATAGCAGACATGTGACAAGTACGCTTCGAAAATTGCAATGTGACGTGTGCGACTGCACTGTTCTTTTTTTTTCCGTTTCATGCTCAAGGAGCTACACTCAAGGGAATTTTGCGAGTTGGCGAGTGTACGTCTACAGCGATATAAAATCATGAGCCATTCCACTCTGTGAAGGCGGATGACCAGCGAAGCCGTCTAGCACACGACACAGAGGCGACACCGAATAGGGAGGCCGCGTATATAGTCCGGACTCCCGAGGAGCAACGCGCCTACGTAGAGCGACGGCAGGAACAGACGAAAATGCAATCGTCGCCGGGAGTGCGCACTACACATGGCCTCCCTATTACCACGAGAGAAGAGAAATGAAATTAAAAATGGAGAACGGCACGGATGGAAAACGCGTCATGACCTTGTCTTATAAACACGCGCGGCGGTGCCGTCACCCCGGGAGAGCGGCAGGAAACTATGCACGCACGCGGTTGGAACGCAGACAAAGAGATGGCGGTGCGAACGTAGACATGGTTAAGACATGGCTGACGCGGGTCGGCCTTTTGGGCTAAGCCAACGATCGCGCCCTCCGCAGGATTTGTAGCAGACAGTACCTGCGGACAATGAAGAGTCTGTGTCAGTCACGTGATCTGCTCCTCGACCCGCATTTATAGAGCCCATATTGGCCCGTCGTAACGTGTCTTACTGTTTTTTAGAGAAGAAAGGGAACCGAGGGGCCCAATTTTATTAATCATATTGTTACGGGGAAAAAGAAGCAAGAAATATGTTTGCATTGTATTTACAAGAACTGCAGCGGCTGATCATAGATCATAGTTAGCTATGATCAAGATCAAGATCATAGTTCAAGATCATAGTTAGCTCGCGAAGTTCAGAGCGTCATCTTCTTCGGAGTCATCTAAAAACGACTTTTTCATCGGTCTGTCACATGACCACCGGCGGCTGAAGCACCGCGCCGGTGCTGGTTAGGGGGCGGTCGAATGATACGGTTTAAGACGCGCGACGTGGACTACGTCGGA
Source organism: Dermacentor silvarum (assembly GCF_013339745.2). NCBI lineage: Eukaryota > Metazoa > Arthropoda > Arachnida > Ixodida > Ixodidae > Dermacentor > Dermacentor silvarum. The sequence continues at coordinate 7,879,514 of NC_051154.1, read as the reverse complement.
GTGAGGCTGAGCCACGGTGGGGTCAAGAGGGGCGATTTCGTAGGTGACGTCGGTTACTTGACGCAAGACGCGGTAAGGGCAAGAGTAACGTGAAAGCAACTTCTCCGAGAGGCCAACGCGTCGCGACGGTGACCAAAGGAGAACCAGGGCGCCCGGTGTGTAGTAAGCGTCACGATGGCGGGTGTAACATCAGCGCCGCTGATCTTCCTGCGAGTCCACAAGTCGACGTCGGGAAATATGGCGCGCCTCTTGTGCCTTGAGTATGGCTTCCCGGGCATACTCCGTGTGAAATTCAGACTATCAGGCAGAAGGGTGTCGAAAGGTATAGCGTAGGGTCGCGAACAAACAAGAGGAAGAATGGAGAGAAGCCTGCGGTATCGTGGCGAGAAGAGTTATAGGCAAAGGTAACAAACGGTAATGCAACGTCCCAGTCGCGATGGTCAGCGGAGACATACATGGACAGCAAGTCACTAAGGGTTCGGTTAGACCATTCGTTTGTGGATGGTAAGCAGTAGCAAGTTTGTGTTTAGTCGCGCACGAGTGTAGAATGTCTTTAACAACTTTAGAAAGAAAGTAGCGGCCTCGGTCGCTGAGGAGCTGTCGAGGGGCACCGTGGTAAAGGATGACGTTTTTTAGTAGGAAATCGACGACATCGGTTGCACAGCTTGTCGGAAGAGCCCGTGTGATTTCATATCGGGTGGCGTAGTCTGTTGCTACAGCAATCCACTTATTTCCCGAAACAGACGTAGGAAAAGGGCCTAAAAGATCTATGTCTATACGGAAGAATGGTTTTGATGGTACGTCAAGTGGTTGAAGGCGGCCAGCAGGGAGTGTGGTCGGCTTTTTTCGTCGTTGACAAAGGTCACACGCAGCGATATAACGGCAGACGTCACGGTAAAGACCAGGCCAGAAGAAGCGCCGACGAACGCGGTCATAAGTCAGTGACACGCCAAGGTGACCGGCAGTTGGAACTTGGCACATCATGAAGCTGGGCAAGAACAGTCTGGTGCAGATGCGCAGGATCAACTAAGAGTCGGTCAGGTCCGTCAGGGCGCATGCTAGAGCGGTACAATATGTCATCGTGAAGTTAAAACATGCGAAGGTAAGGGCCGCGCGTCGTTGAAGTCAGCCGTTGCATAAGGTCTTTTAAGAAGTCGTCCCGGCGTTGTTCCGCTCCGATATCGTGAAAAGCACTCAAAGAGAGAACGGTGACAGGTATGCCGGCCGTAGAAACGTCAGGTGGGTTCAGAGGATGGCGCGACAAGCAGTCGCATCTTGGTGTAACCGGCCGGTCTTGTATACAACGGAGTAGTTGTAATCTTGAAGGCGCAGAGCCCAGCGGCCAATGCGCCCAGAAAGATCTTTCAGGGAAGAAAGCCAACACAGAGCGCGATGATCAGTGATGACTGAATTTCCGGCCGTACAAATAGGGGTGGAATTTACCCTCTGCCCAAACGAGAGCCAGACACTCGCGCTCAGTTATAGAATATTTGCGCTCAGCAGGGGAAAGAAGGCGGCTGGCGTAAACAGTAACACGTTCTTGCCCTTGTTGTTTCTGGGCCAGGATAGCTCCAATACCGTGGCCACTGGCATCGATACAGACTTCTGTTGGAGCTGATGCATCAAAGTGAGCAAGAATGAGAGGGGAAGTAAGCAGTCGGATCAGCTCGGTGAAAGCACCACCTTAATCACGTCCCCAAATGAAGGCAGCGTCTTTCTTGAGGAGCTGAGTAAGAGGGCGTGCAACGTCCGCAAAATTGCGGACAAATCGACGGAAGTAGGAGCAGAGGCCCAAGAATGTGTGAACGTCATTGGCGCACATTGGCACGGGAAAGTCCTTCACTGCTCGCATTTTATCTTGATCAGGGCGTACACCAGAAGAATCGACGAGATGTCCGAGCACAGAAATTTCACGACGACCGAAGTGGCATTGGGACGAATTGAGTTGTAGCCCCGCCCGACGAAAAACAGATAGGACCATCGATAGGCGTTCGAGGTGCGTCGCAAAAGTCGGAGAAAAAACGATCGCATCGTCCAAGTAACAAAGGCAGATGGACCACTTGAAACCGTGTAGGAGGGCGTCCATCATTCGTTCAAATGTGGCCGGGGCATTACATAACCCGAAAGGCATCACTATGAGCTGATTGTGATGACAGGTTCTTTTCTTTAACGATTCTGACGGTTCTCTGAGGCAGAGCCTCCGAGAACCTAATTGAGGATAAAGCCGTTTGTTGGAAAACACACACAAACTTTTAATAAAACTAGAACGTGAATAAAAAAACGTAAAATAAACACTGGAAAAGACATCACGGCAAAAAACGCACTTATGGCTAGGATGGTATTAACAGTAGGCGAGTCCGGGCTGACCACGACTGTGAGGGCGCGTAATGGTCTCGACGTGCAGAAGCAGAGACAAGATGACGAGAGAAGTGGTGTCGGTCTCACCAAAGGTCGGGGTGTTGGACCGTTGGGCAAGCTACCAGAGTACATGTGGCAGCTCTGGCTTGGAGAGAGAAGGCAGGCGGCTTGGCGGCACGGGCAGACGGCGGCGGCGTTCTGGCCAGGCAGCAGGTCGTGGAACTCGGGCCTGTAGCCCAACTGTTCACGATCTGCCCACGGGCGCAGAAGCTCGCCGGCCTCGGGCAGCAGTTCACGATCGGGTAGAGTGGCGACGCCCAGGAACTGGTTGGCAGGAGGCTCCGGTCGGGAGAAGTCCTGGTGGCTCGGGTCTGGAACCCAACGGCCCGTCTTCAACTCCCGGTCCAGTGGCCGACCTTCTCCTGGCGTCACTTCCTGGAACTCTCCCCCTCTTCTGCCAACGCGGCTCACCTTTCTGCCGCTCTGGCCGATTCGTCGTTTTCTCATTGGCCACTTGAAGTTCCGTGTTCTCTTGCGATTGGATGTCTTTTCTTTTTGTTATTTTTCTTCTTGCGCCACGTGTTCACGTGCAGTTCTTCGACGTTGTCGTCTTTCAATCCAGCACGGAATTCGCCTCGGCGCGCGCACTACATGCCGTCTGCTTCTTGTCTCCAACCACCGCACCGTATCGCACACTCCACACACCACACTGATAAAGGCCGTCGGGAGTAATAAAAGCCGTCTTCTCACGGTCTATGTCATCGACGGCAATTTGCCAGTACCCGGAGTGAAGGTCTATGGACGAAAAATATTGTGCTCCATGGAGGCAATCCCGGGTAACGGGTAACGGATAGACGTCCTTCTTCGTTACCTTGTTTAGGTGCCGATAATCTACGCAAAATCGCCAACTGTTGTCCTTTTTTAACTAGTACAACAGGCGATGCCCATGGGCTGCCAGAAAGTTCAATGATGTTACGAGAAAGCATCTTATCAACTTCATGTTCGATGATGTCTCGCTCAGTAGGAGAGACGCGGTAGGGTCGCCGATGGATCGGGCTCGCATCCCCAGTGTTAATGCGATGTTTGGCAACAGATGTTTGTCCGAGAGGACGGTCTCCAAGGTCTAATTTGTCCCAGTACGAGGCAAGGAGGCAATGTAGTTCATGGGCACACTGGGGCGGAAGGTCGGGAGCAATCATTTTAATTAAGGCATTCAAGTCTGAAGGGGCAGGAGGCACAGCATAAGTTGCACACGAGGAGTTGTCAGAAGTTAAAGTCGAAATGTGGTAGTCTCGGGCAAGCGTGATTTGCGCAAGTGATATACCGCGCGGGAGAACTTGTGCACCAAGTCGAAAGTTCACTAGCGGAAGACAGGACGTGTTGTCCGTAATGGTAATGACGGTGTGAGGAAACGCGATGGTATGCGAGAGCAGGACATCCGGATTAGGGGATACGATGTAGTCACCGTCTGGTATAGGCGGAACGGGTGAAACAACTATGTAGGTAACGGCAAGGCGAGGGAGGCGAATATGCTCTGTGGAACATAGCCGGGTCGGAGCACTATCGGGGGGATCAATAGCAACAGGTAGAGCGAGTTGCACAACACCAGTAGAACAGTCTATCAACGCGGAATGGGCTAAGAAAAAGTCAAGTCCCAGGATTAGGTCGTGAGGGCAGTGCTCTACAACATAGAATACAACAGAAGTATGATGACTGGCAACACTCACACGAGCTGGACACATGCCAATAACGGCCGGCATTCCCCCGTCGGCGACTCGGAGCACAGGAGACGGGGCAGGAGTGAGGACTTTCTTGAGACGATGACGAAGCTGAGCATTCATCACAGATACGTGCGCGCCAGTGTCAATCAGAGCCGTAACAGGTACACCATCCACGTTCACTTTGATGAGTTTCCGATGTGTGGGTAGGGTCAGAAGAGGATGTTGGCGTCGGGTTGGTATAGCAGCATCACCTCCAGGTGCTGCACCCGTTAGTTTTCCGAAAGCGTGCGCCGGAAGGAGCTAGGGGACGGTGATCAACGCGATGGCGGCGAGCGGGAGAAGCGGCGATGTGGCGAAGGAGAGCGGCGAGATCGGTTGGGCCGAGAAGTGTCGCCAGGAGTCACTGGTTGCGCGTGTGGTGGGAAGCGAGAAGTAGCATCAGGCGGACGGTTGGATTGGAGATAGGACCAAGGGGTCGAATTCCACCAAGAGCGGCAGTGACGTGAAATATGGCCGATACGGCCACAAGTGAAGCGTATTGGACTGTCGTCTGGAGTGCGGTATTCAGCCGGGTTGCGATACCGCGTAGGGGCATTCACGTTTCGGTGGCGCATGGCAGATGTGGACGGAGCGTAGTCAGGCCGATTAATGGAGCAGACGTTGGTCAAGCCAACGTTGGCCATTTCCTGGCGTACGACGGTCTGGATCAGGAAAACGGTGGCCTGGCAATTGTCGGAGCCAAGGGTTGGGGTTGGGATAGGAGACGCGGCTTCAATTTCACGCCGGATTATGTGGACGATGTCATCAGAGCGATTGGGCGTGGGCATACTGCGTAGGTTTTCGCAGGTGGACTTAGCAGCCGTGTTGGGGAGGCGGTGAAATGGGTGGGCAATGCGACGGCTCTTGGCTTCTTCAAACCGCCGGCATTCGGTAATGATGGCGTGTACAGTAGAATTCTTAAACACAAGGAGGTAAAAGGCACCATATTGTCACGTATACGTGACGGTAAAGAAAACAGTCGTAAAACTGTATGACGAGACTGGTTGTTTATTGGGCGAACCTGTGCACACAAAAGCAAGCTACACTCAAAGCACAACGATAGCGGCGAACACAGTCGGCGATCGTCGAAAATCTGATCAGCGGCGAAACGCGTCGGCTTTTATACCCGAGTCATCGAAGGTTCCAGATTAATCCCTGATGCCCGCGGGTCTTCCAGAAAGTTCTAGACAATTCGCGTCGGTCATACAATCAGATAACATAAGCGTCGGTGAAAACAGGCAACGGAAAGAAGCATCGATAACGTTCTAGAAACTTCCGATACAGGCGCGTCCTGCGCCGAGCGATAACGTTTAACATTTGTTAGCCGGTGGAAAGCGGCCATCTTCGAAAGATAAGCATGTTACGTGTCAATACCCTCCCCTTAAAAAGCATCGTCCCGATGCTACAAACAAACGCGAAAGCGAAAACAAAACGACGCGTAATAAAGAAATAAAATAACAAAGTAACAAAGTACCTATAAGCTCGTCAGCGGGCGTAGAAAGGCTTAAGACGCACCACGTGGATGACTTCAGGTCGTGCCCGGCGCCGCTGTGATTGCGAAATGCCGTCTGGCACGACCTCATAGTCCAGTGCGCCAATACGTCGGATTATCTTATATGGTCCGAAATAGCGACGTAAGAGTTTCGCGCTAAGTCCTCGTCGGCGTATCAGAGTCCAGACCCAAACACGGTCTCCGGGCTGGTACTCGACGTAGCGTCGTCGAAGATTGTAGTGTCGACTGTCGGTTCTCTGCTGGTTCTTGATGCGCAGGCGTACGAGTTGTCGACCTTCTTCGGCACGCTGCAAATAGGTAGCAACGTCGAGATTTTCTTCGTCGGAGACATCCGGTAGCATGGCGTCAAGCGTCGTTGCCGGTTTCCTTCCGTAGACCAGGTTGAACGGCGCCATGTGCGTCGTTTCTTGCATGGCCGTGTTGTATGCGAAGGTCACGTACGGAAGGATGGCATCCCACGTCTTGTGTTCGACGTCGACGTACATTGCCAGCATGTCGGCGATGGCCTTATTTAGGCGCTCGGTGAGGCCATTCGTCTGCGGGTGGTAGGCGGTGGTCCGGCGATGGCTTGTCTGGCTGTAGCACAGGATGGCTTGAGTTAGTTCAGCCGTGAAGGCCGTACCTCTGTCGGTGATGAGGACTTCTGGGGCACCGTGGCGCAGGAGGATGTTCTCAACGAAGAATCGGGCTACCTCGGCGGAACTGCCTTTGGGCAAGGCTTTTGTTTCGGCGTAGCGGGTGAGGTAGTCCGCAGCTACGACGATCCATTTATTCCCGGACGTCAACGTCCGAAAAGGCCCCAGTAAGTCCATCCCGATCTGCTGGAATGGTCGGCGAGGTGGCTCGATCGGCTGTAGAAGTCCGGCTGGCCTTGTCGGTGGTGTTTTGCGTCGCTGACAGTCTCGACATGTCCTTGCGTAATGGGCGACGTCGGTAGAGAGGCGAGGCCAGTAGTATTTTTATTGTATCCTCGCGAGCGTGCGGGAAAAACCGAGGTGTCCAGCCGTTGGGTCGTCATGGAGAGCTTGCAGAACCTCTGGACGCAATGCTGAGGGTACCACGAGGAGGTAGTTGGCTCGGAGGGGCGAGAAGTTCTTCTTTAGGAGAATGTCGTTTTGCAAGAAAAACGACGCCAATCCTCGCCTGAACACCTTCGGCACAATGACGGTCTTGCCTTCCAGGTAGTCTACAAGGCTCCTTAGTTCGGGGTCGGCTCGCTGTTGTTCGGCGAATTCGTCGGCACTGATGGGTCCCAAGAAAGTGTCGTCATCCTGGTCGTCTTGTGGCGGCGGTTCTACGGGGGCGCACCTCCACCATATGTCACGTAGATGTGACGGTAAAGAAAACAGTCGTAAAACTGTGTATGACGAGACTGGTTGTTTATTGGGCGAACCTGTGCCCACACAAGCAAGCTACACTCAAAGCACAACGATAGCGGCGAACACAGTCGGCGATCGTCGAAAATCTGATCAGCGGCGAAACGCGTCGGCTTTTATACCTGAGTCATCGAACGTTCCAGATTAATCCCTGATGCCCGCGGGTCTTCCAGAAAGTTCTAGACAATTCGCGTCGGTCATACAATCAGATAACATAAGCGTCGGTGAAAACAGGCAACGGAAAGAAGCATCGATAACGTTCTAGAAACTTCCGATACAGGCGCGTCCTGCGCCGAGCGATAACGTTTAACATTTGTTAGCCGGTGGAAAGCGGCCATCGGCGAAAGATAAACATGTATACGTGTCAATATAGTATGCCCTTAATGACATGCGCGACTTTATCAACTTCGGAAATTATCGGATCCACTTTGCGGCACAGAGCGAGCACGTCCTGGATGTACACTCGGCCACAAAATATTGCGGGGGGCGCGAGCGCGTGGCGAAGCGCTCCTCCTCTCCTTCTAGCGGCGCACCCCTGGTGTCGAGACCACGGTGTAAGAATAAGGAGAGGTGCTGACACTCTCCCCCCAACGCGCGCGAAAGCGCCGCTCGCTCGCGTCCAGATTATGTTCGGCTTGGTTGCAGCTGGTTCGGCGCCGTCATAGAGGGCGCTGCGGTATGCGGTCCCATAGAGTCACTGGAAAAACAGAGTACCGCAAAGGTACGCGGCATGCTGGCAACATTGGGGGGCGGCGGCCATATTCCTTCCAGACTGCTGACGCGCTGTAGCGGTGCCAGTGTTTATAGAGGTGCTGTGCCAGTTGACAAGCATTCGTAATCATGCTGTAGCCGGTTTGCAATAAAACTTACTATTTTACAGCCTCCCTGTATAAGGGACACCATACCATTTGTCCCCGAATTGCTTCATGCTGTCAGCAAAATTCGCATTTTCAGAACAGCATGCAGTCACAAAGTAAGATGTGGAGGCAAGCAACATATTTATTTCACAATAGTCACAACAACAATTTATTTCGTCAAGCATGACAACAGCATACCGGTCTTCCGATTCAACTCTTGGTTTCTCAAAATCATCAGGAATGAAATGGTCCTATAGTTTGTCCATGGAGAAAACAAAGAAAAATAGGAATGTTAATAACCCTACCCTGTGACAGTGCTTAAAATATCTAAACTGTAAATAGTCGCAAAAAACAGAGTCAGGAAAGCTATAGAAGACATTTTGAAGCAACATTTTCTGTATAGACCTGGTGCTTGTTCAAAACACGTTATTCATGGCAACCGCCTCCTTTTACTCTGTAGCACAACACGCTCACTTGAAATGCATGTTTGTTGTTTCCATCGAGCCGCGCGAATCAAGCACTGCAGCTTGCTTGACATGTATGTACGTTTTCTTCAAACGCGGCGCGCAAACCGAATGAAACAGTGGAGAGCTTGCTAGGAAGTTCGTACTGCGATGTTTTCAACAGCACTAAGTAGAGGAGCTTACTTGAAACATAGGTACTGGGCGATTTTCAATAGCGCAAAACAAAGCGAGCCGCGCAAACCGAACAGTTTACTGGAATCAATTGCACAAAGCAGAGCGGGTCGCGCGAACCAGAGACCCTACTTGAAAGATAGGTACTGGGCGATTTTCAATAGCGTGAAGCAAAGCGAGCCACGCGAACAGAACAGCTCACTCAAAACCACGTGTGCTAGCTACATAGTGTTCAATAGCCGCACCCAGAGCGATGAGCGTGAACCGGACAGGTAAAGTTTAGCGGTCACACGCAAGTACAGTCACTTGAAAGCAATAACTGTCCAGCAAACTAGTTATTCAAGAAACTTACCTCGCACAAACGGGTGTTCTTCGAGGGCGCGAAGTTTTTGCGGCCAATTCTGTGGAGCCACGCAGACCGTCGTTCACCGTCGTCCTTCCCGCACGGAATACAGAAAAATGCTATACCGGACTCCGTTCGCTTGCTACACCCGAAGGCGCAGCAACCAGGCATGATGATGGGTTATTTCTGACGCCTGTGTTCGCAAGCGCAACGCAAGTGTTGAACGAAACGGCGAAGTGCTCTCCATGCGCGGTGCGTACGCTACGGGTTCGACGTGCCAACTGAAAGGGCTTGGAAGAAATATGGCGGCAAAAGGTCACGTGACACGAGCGCCCCAATCACCGGTGGCCGCGGCAGGCGGCGGCGCGCGGAAAACAAATGCGATACTCTAAAAATTTTCCAGTGACTCTACGGTCCCAGCCTCGGCGGCGAGGCGCGTGCTGCCGCTGCTTCGTCTTCCTGCTTGCATGTGCGGTTGGACTTTTTTGAAGGCACGATTTTTGTTCTCGTTCGTTTCATGAGCTTGTGCTTGGGTATTGTCGCCACAGGCCCGCGATCAAGGTGGCAGTGGCCTTCTGAGGGGCGTTTGAAATGGCTAGAAAGTGCTTCGTTCCGAACTGCAATTCTGGATACCTGACTTGTGCAGAGCGTGTGCCTTTATTCAAAGCGCCGTCCGACAGCAGTCGTCTAGAGCAGTGGCGCCGTGCAAATCTGAGGGCAGACCGAACTCTAACGCCTACCGACCATGTCTGCACCAACCATTTTTCAGAGGATACGATGATGGCATATTACGCGGAGCGCTAGATAAAAGGATTCCCACCTTATTTCCAAGCTGTCCAAAGAACCTCACACGGTCAAATAAACCTCGAAAGCCGCTGCAGAAGAGAGAACCTCCTGTGTGCCACAATAGTTTGTGCAAATTTTGCTGCATGTACAAGATATATACTGGGTGGTTTACTATCATGCACTAATATTTGAAAATATGTAGATGTCACGTAGCTGGACAGAACCAAGGTAATGTTGTCTGCCGTCGCTTGGAGATACTCAGATTATTTTTGTATTCCGCTTAATTACATAATTATTTTCATAATTGAATAATCAACTTTTTTAATGCTATAATTGGATAAAAAGTGTGAACGAGAGAATTGTACAGCAGCATGGAAAACTCCCAATATGACTTTCTGTTGCTCAATACGAGATAGATAAAAGTGTTTTCCGAGCGTGAACGAAACCCGCGAATACAGCAATATTGCCGCGCGACTGGCCGCTCAAGGCACTTTGTGTGTATTTGTGAGCTTCTTTCATGCTCGGAAAAACACTTCTACGTAGCGCGTATTGAGCAATAGAAAGCTGTATCGGAAGTCTTTCATGTTGCTCTACAATTTTCTCATTGATACTTTTAATCTAATTATAATAATTGAGAAGTTGATCAATAAATATGACTAATTATCTAATTCGGCGGAATGTAAAAAAATAACTGATTATCTCCAAGGGACGGCAACAACATTACTATGGTTCTGTCCAGCTACATGACATTTGCATATTTTGAAATATTTGTGCACCCTGTAAAATACTGCTGTTTTCTGTGCAGATGTGTGCCTGATTTTCAAATTTGTTCCATCCTGGCTACTGTTTTTTTTTTAATGCGCGTGCGGTGTATATTACACGCGTGCATGTTTTTATACAACATTTTTCCATTGTGGGAGTGTATGAGACCGCAAGCTTCTGGGATGGTTATCACCTATTAAAATTATCGAGCTGCTTCATGCACAAGTTTTTTCGTATTGTGTCTACGCAAAAAAAAAAAAAAGGTCTATGGGATTATTGTGTGGTGGGTGTAAGTGTATTTGGGGACAGGCTGTAGCATGCATTGTCAAACACGCTTACATTGGCACATTCTCATATGCAATTTAAGAAAAAAGGAAGTCACCTCTTTTTTTAGATCTTGCAAGCGCCATTCAGTCCTCAATGGACGAAATCCCAATGAATAATATCTATGTTAAGTGGAATCGGAATAAAAGAGGCATTTGCTCAGGTTTTCATCAGTAAACTGTGGTAGTGATGCTCTAATTCAAGATAGACGCCTGCCTTCGTCCCGCCTAATAAATTCACATTTGAAAGAGATTTTACATAGCTGATGTGCATTCTCATCTTAAGTTCTAGCCATGAACAGCCACTTTGCTCTAGTGCATTGCATATCGCAAGCTTGCGCCGTTTCATTTCTTAATTTATATCGCGGCCACATTGAATTCGCGCAACGATGATTGAACGGTTTTCTGAGTGTGAATGGAAGCAGCGATAAGCATGAAATACATTTTCTGGTGCAGTCACTATTTTCTTCTGATCGAGAGGTAGCACGTGGGCTAACACTTTAATTTTTTTATGCTTGGATGAGCGGATAGACTGGGCGAAACAAATTGTGCGCGCGAGGGTAACTTCAGTGGGCTTTGAGTGCTGCCCGATTGATCCATGTTCACGTCATCCACGCCCTGCACAAGGAACCTTCATGTTAGCGAAGCCTGGTACACTTATCACTTTAATGCGAAATAACGATTTTTTTTTCGCGCTTTGAGATTTACTCACTCCACTATGAACGAAAATTTAGCGGAGGCAGAGGAATGCCAAGCCGCCGGTGCCGCTAAGTTGGGACCGCTGGCCGCGGCGCCACCTATCTGCTCGCAGCAGAGCTACTCGGTGCGCCCGCGCGCGGCCGAACGTAATCTGGACGCTCGCTCGCGCGCAGTGTCAACACCTAAATATTCTTCCACCGTGGTCGAGACCGACGCTTGCGCGCCTGCGCGTCCTTCCGTGGCTGCAAGCGTGCATGTTTCCGCGCTTGTTGCTTGCGCGCCGGCAATATCCGAGTGTAGCCGCGAGGTTGCACCTTTTGCGATTGGCTCTGTGGTGACTTCGACAGCCCGCACCGCTGCGGCCGCTTTTTGTCGGAGCACGAGCACAGATATATCTCGCCCGGTCGCAAACGCAACAAGTCATTTCTTTTTTTCTACGATGCGCCTTTACGTGGCCAATCTTCGTTCTTTTTTTTTTTTTTAAGAACGGGACGTTCTCCCGCAGAACAGCGTGGCAGAGTAATGAACCTAGTATACGGACTGGCAAAGACTGCGCTGGCTTCTCGCCTATGCCTTTAGATGATAGGCGACAAAAAAAAAAAAAAAATGGTGATCCCTGTCGTGTTTCGACAAAAAGCGGCCGCACCCGCGCGGGCTGTCGAAGTCGCCACAGCGCACCTCGCGGCTACACTCGGATATCGCCGGCGTGTAAGATACAAGCGCAGAAACATGCACGCTTGCAGTCACGGAAGGACGGGCATGCGCGCAAGCGTCGGTCTCGACACCAGGGGTGCGCCGCTAGAAGGAGAGGAGGAGCGCTTCGCCACGCGCTCGCGCCCCCCGCAATATTTTGTGGCCGAGTGTACGTGAGGTAGGACTCAGTGCAGGCAAGGTTCTTTATTCTATGGTGCAGGTCTGGACACGCGAAGCGAGGTCTTGTTGAGCGGCGCGCTGACGTCCAACACGCTTGCCACACAAATCCTTGAGCTTCTGTTTACAAATGTCCCAGGTGGTAAGTTCCTCCTCGTGGGTCGTAAACCAGACGCGTGCCGTTCCCGCCAGATAGAATATCAAATTAGCTAGCATGATGGTCTGGTCCCAGTGGTTGCTCGCGCTCACCCGCTCATAAAGTTGAAGCCAATCTTCAACATCAGTGTTGTCGGTGCCGGAAAAAGCTTCCCGGGTCGCGCGGTTGCGCCAGAACGACGGTTGGCGGACGGGCCGACGAGCCCGAAGCATCCTCGTCTTGAGCTGGCATGGTAGATGCAGCCAAGGAGCGCCCGCTGCGCAAATCCGTCTTGCGCTTGAGCCCGCAAGCTCCACCAAAAATGTTACGGGGAAAAAGAAGTAAGAAATATTTACAGTGTATTTACAAGAACTGCAGCGGCTGACAAGATCATAGCTCGCGAAGTTCAGAGCGTCGTCTTCTTTGAAGTCATCAGAAAACGTATTCTTCATCGGTCTGTCAGGATATTATAGGAAGCCAGCAAACATAGACACCAAGGACAACGTAGGGGAAGTTATTTGTACCCACTAATTGAATTAAAGAAAGGATAAATTAATGGAACTTAATGTGGATGAAAAAACAACTTGCCGAAGGTGGGGAACGATCCCACGTCTTGGCATTACGCGATCGATGCTCTTACCATTGAGCTACCGCGGCACCGTTTTCCCATCCAGTTTCTGAGGCATTTATGTTTAACTACTAGAACTAAGCCTGGAAGCGTTAGCCAGTGCCACCACTCACAAACCTTGGCGGCGGATGTAGAACATCCTTTCTGCCGCAGGCGTGACGCGTACGTGATCTTTTCGGGTGAAGGCAACTGGTCAATAAACCCGCATATGCTACCTGAAGGCATCAATGCTGCCGGATTCGAGACCCTCGTTAAGTAATGAACGAGAAGAAAGGGAACCGAGGGACCCGATTTTATTAATGATATCATAGGAAGCCAACAAACAACTTGCGGCTGGATCATCAAAAGGCCACTTCAATATTGAAACCACACCATATCTTGCTTCCAGGCAGTCTAGAAACGTCAGGTCAAGCAATCATTGCATGTTCTCAATTCCAAAATCATATCTGGACACGTACGCTTATTAATTTTTTCCGCAAACGATAAAGGAATGGAACAGATTGCCGGCGGCTGTTTTGCAGTCGAGTAGCATCGAAGGCTTTGAGTAACGTGTTAAAAACCTTTTATAAAATGAAATCTTAGTGGTGCCGTGCAAACGTTGTCACACTGTTCTTGAATACATACTGTAGTCTTTCTTTTATGTTGCTTGCGATATCACTGTCACAATGCCAAAAACATGCATTTCTTAGTATTTGTATTTTGTTATTTGTTTTGGTGGTTATTGCATTGTATTTGCAACATTCATGTTTCATGTCCTATTTACGCTTGTAAAGCGTTTACATTTTTTTACGTTATGTGCAAACTTGCTGTACCCACCCTGTTACGGCCAAGATGGCCAACAGTATTTGAAAATAAAAAATAAAAATAAAACAGAGACACCAATTAAGGACAGCATAGGGGAAATTACTTGTACTCACTAATTGAATTAAAGAAATGATAAATTATTGGAAAAAAGTGGATGACACAACGACTTGCCAACTTTTTAGACAACTGTTTAGAGAAGCGTTTGTACACCTTTTACAGTTTTACCCTTTTATATTACTAACACCACTGATTAGAATTTTTTCAGCCATCTCGTTTTTTAGAATTTTTACTGTATATATTTTATCCCGTTATTTTTTGGTTTTGTAATCCTTTCGTTATGATGTTTGTCATTAGCAGTAATAAAAACTGTTGTTATCCTTGTTCCTGGGACCTCTATGGGTCCCAGGTGTGACAAGCGTAGTTCAAGGGCACGTTACAGGTGCCGGAGTCCACATGGGTATGTGCCATTGCGCTTGGACCCTTTCTGCACATTCTCAGGACCGGCCCACATTTTTGCCCACGTACACGAAAAATGCACAGAAGCCTAGCCATGAACAGCGTCGTTGTAAAACATTTGCAGTGATTGAACGCGGTTAAACCAAGTTTGTCGAGCGATAGCACGGTTTTGCTTCATTTGGAGAAGGACACAGACGCTGCTCGGCGCCGTCAGCAACTACCGCATCTACAATTGCACGACAAGAAATACATAGACGCTGCTCGGCGCGGCACCCAGTGAATTGACCTTCATGCCGCGTCTCGTTCGTTTCGATATGCTTGTCAGGCTCGAAGGTATACTTAACAGTTCAGCGTCAGGAATTCCACCATTTTTCGAGAATTTGAAACAGCTGCTAGGGGTGCCTGCTTCACATTGTAACCTCGACCAGCTTCATGCGTCGCTGCTGATGCTGCCAATTATTACAGCAGACCTACAGCCATGCAGCGTGCACTGCATAGGCAGACAAATTGGCGAGGTATCCTCAGTTGTGCGGGACCTATACTGGAACAGATTGCGAGACAAATCGTCCTAATTCTGACGATGCCAACATCTGCAGCCAGCTCGGAGAGGTCTTTCAGCGGTCTTCAGCGCATAAAAAATTTCACCGACGATTACGATACTCCCTAATGGGGATCTTGAGCGCAGCTGTTTATGTGTTTTGAATTAGCGATATATTGTGGCAAAGAATTTGAATCTCAATGACCGGGTGTTCTCGGCGGCGGCGCTGAGCCTCTACTGGGGCAGCTCGTTTAGCAGCAGCGGCAGTCGAAGCATTTCCACCAGTTGCGTCGCTCATGGCTCAGAAATAGAGTGTACTAGATTCTAGTACACTCAGAAAGAAAGCGTGAACACGGGGATGCGTGGCTCGCGCGGAGCGCATTCTCTAGCAGCGGCGGCGCCGCAGGCGAATTTGCGCATGCGCAGTGGATACGAAGCCACCGCTTTGTTACCGCACGCGCCGCATGCCTGCCGACACTCCGCTTGCCTCCTCACCCTTTCGCCATACCCTCCTCCGCTTTCCTCCTCGCATTCTCTTCACTCTCGCTGTCTTTCATCTCCCGCTGCGCTCCGCGTTTGCTCTCATCCTTCGCTGTGCTCGTTCGCTCGGTTACGGAGGGAACGCCGACGCTCGCCGCTGGAACGGGCGCCTAAGAGCTGCGCTCTAAAACATACCTGCGATACTTTGTGCATACCTGCACAATGCCGCAATCCAGGCTTATCCATCTTCTGCTTCATGTGCACCAGGAGAGAACTGCTGCGCTTGATTTCGATCGGGTTATGAAACAATTTGTTTCTAGGACGGCGGAAAGAAAATTACATTTCCGGAACGTTTGAAATAATCAAGATACAGAAAGTGAGAATTCCACATCAGCAAAGTGGTTTCGAAAGGCATAGCAACTGCTGCGCCTTCGTTTTCTTTCTGGTCTCTAGTAAGCGACGAATAAACAAATCTACAACCTGAACTGTGTTGTCATGGTTGCTGTCAGACCAGGAAATAAAGTGCTGGCTTCTGGTTCCATGGATTGGCGTAGCCCGCTCCCCCTCCCCGAGATTACTCTGTTAGTATATAGAGCGTGCCCATATCACCAATCCACCCCCTTTTCTCCCCGTCCACGGTAAAGTGCGTGCTCCCCCCGCCTCCCCGAAAAGAATTTCTGGCTGCGTCACTGTCTCGTTCATAATTGTAGGTGAGAGTGCTGGCTTCACAGTCCACTTACTCGAGGGATTAGAGATTATGCAGCATGGTGGCATGAATGGTGTGGCGGGCCCGTTAGCGTGGTGGTTCCAGACATCACTTACGCTTTATATAGAGAGGAAGATGATACCTCGAGCTACTTCTAGAAATTTCAAGTTCCTTGGGGCCGTCTAACTGTCTTTGAAAATACAGAAGCTTCGTTGCTATTTTTTGCGCCCAATGTTTCGCCTAATGAATAATTGTTGGTGGTTGGCCATGTCTGATTAATATATCGGCCTTGCAGTTAAGAAATACCTCACTGGCGCATTATTCGACCGCCTTTAATGCACTTGTAATTTATATTCAGAGGCACTATATATATCTGTAATACATTTTGTTCTTGCGCAACCAAGAGTGGCGCCAAAGTCAAAAGACGACGATTTGACGTGTCGAGGTGTAATCGATCACGACAGCCATCTTGTATCGTTGCCTTCCTTGGAAATAGTGTAAATACATCTTTATATGTGACTTCCACAACGTAACAAATTGGTCAGGTGCTGGGTACCCACGAAAGACAGCAACGGAACTCCGCAGTGGTCGTCACCTCGGACAGGACAACATGATGTACGAAACAGGTCCCGAAATGGCGCGGCCCACTTCAACGCCTACAACACCAACAGTTGTCCTGGCTCAGCCGCGGGATCCAGAAACGTTCTGCGGCACCGACCACCTCGACGTGGAAGACTCGATCGCCGCGTATGAGCGTGTAAGTGGCCACAACAAATGGAATCCGACAATTATGTTGGCTAACTTGGTGTTCTACCTAAAAGGCACGGCGAAGGTGTGGTATGATAACCACGAGGAAGAACTTAACGACTGGAACACGTGCAAGCAGAAGATGAGGGACCTTCCTGCCGGCCGGAAGAACGCCCGCCTCGGCTGCGGGAGGCTGTGGGTTCGATTCCCACCGCCGCCGGGCACCCACTGGTTCAAAAGGGTACAAGCGTACCCCGGCCTGGCGTTCGGCTTCCTTCAGGGGTGATACGCTTGGGAAAGGAGCCTGCGCCCTGAATTCCCGTCGAAACCAACGTGAGCACGGAAAAAAAGTGGTGTCTGGGCCGCTCCCATGGCGGTCATTTCCCATGTGGCGCCCCAAGCACCTATTGAGGTGGGGGCACCTTCGGGTTGAGGTCAAACACCCCTTTCCAAGCGTTGAGGTCCCATAATGGCCGAGCACCAGGCCGGGAGCGCGCTTGTACCTATTTTACCGGTAGGTACCCGGCGGCAACACTTGCCTCCCACAGCCGCGGCGGATGCTCGTCTTGGGGGAGAGTGCCGCAAAGAAAGAACTAGAAACCCGCGTCCAAACGTCCACAGAATCGTATGTCTCTTACATCCAGGACATGCTGGCTGTGCCGCAAGGCCGACAGCGATATGGTCGAATTACACAAGGTTGGACATGTACTGAAGGGAATCGCTGACGATTCTTTCATCTTGCTCATGTGCAAAAATTGTGAGATGGTACAGGGCATCATAAAAGAGTGTCAACGCTTTGAGAAAGCCAAGAGCCGCCGCATTGCAACGCCGTTCGCACGTCCGCCGAACACAGCTGCCACATCCTGTGACGACCGGCTAGGAATGCAGCGACCATCATCATCAGACGACCTGACGCGGCTAGTACGGCGAGAACTTGAAGCCATGGCTCCTGCAGCCTTTCTTTCCCGTCCCAGTGAGCCGAACAACATGCCTACAGTACCATATGTGCAGGCAATAGTCCGCGGAGAACTCGCTAATCTTGGAGTTCATTCTGTATGTGCCGCGGCCGCTTCCTCGTCCTGTCCTCGACGTCATTTCGACGTCACCAGTCCCGTTCGCCACCAGTTCGTCGACTGTCGTCCCTATCGCCGCAGGCTCGTCGTCCACCGTCCCCGATGCAGCCCCGACACCCGTCTCCGGAAAACTAAGCGATGCAGCTCGCGGAGGTGACGCTGCATTGACGACTCGACCGCAAAACTCTCTGATCCCTTTGCCGACCAACCAGAACTTGATGAACGTTGTAGTCGATGGCACCAGTGTCCCAGCACTCATTGACACTGGCGCGCACATATCCGTGATGAGTGCCCAGTGGAAGCAAAAAAACAGATTTATTATGCGCTGTTCGCTTCTCATATTAACTACTGTAGTCTCGTATGGTTGACCACTACACAAAGAAATATTACAAGGATTTGTTTATTACAAAAGAAAGTTGTTCGCAATATCGCAAATATCGATTATTTAGCTTCCACAGAATATTATTTTAAGTTGTACAACATTATGAAAATACAACATATGTATGAATTTCGTGTTCTGCGTTCATTCTATCTGGCTTCACCTACTTTTAAAAATTTTATTACCACAATAGCACTGCTTCAGCAATATACCAATGTTCGTACACGTTGTCCTGACTTTTGGCTTATACCACGTTTCCGTACTTTTTACAAGCTTCAGTCTTTGAAATATAATCTTCCGGTAATCCTCAATAAATACGAACATATAGCGAAGCCCACACTAGCATTACTACATCAGCTCTTTTCTTAGATCATACCTACCACTATTGTCGTGAAGCTACATACATTAGTAATTCTTTTTTTTTTTTTAAACAGAAGCTAAATCATTCTGTGTCTGCTTGTATTTGACGCTGTGGTGTTTTAGATTGCAATATCTTTTCCTGATGTATTATATGTGTGTGTGTATGCATATGTGAAATCACACGTATATATATATATATATATATATATATATATATATATATATATATATGTGTGTGTTATTTTCCCCTTTCATTATATTCGACCTTTTATATATTTTTCTTCGTATATAAATCTTTTTTTTTAATTTTATAGTAATATATATAGTATTGTGTATTCTTACTCCTATAGTGTATTCTTATTCTGATGAACTAGTATTTTCTGTTTTGTATGTTTTTTGTTTAACGGCTCGACATGCACGTCGAGGTCAAGCCCTGCCTTGAATATGGTGTCCGGGCCTCTGTCAAGCTGCAGACCGCAGCTTTTAGCCCTGTCAACCACCAAATTTGTTTTGGAAATGAAGAATTTGAATTGAATTTGAATTGAAATTGCGCCGATGGCTGAACGGAGTCCTCACACGTGCTGCATCACGCACCCTCCGCGTCGCCGACGGAGGAACGCCTGCCGTGCTTGGTATGTGCACTGCTCGCATTGGCATCGCGGGGCGGCGCCTAACCACTGTGTTTTTTGCTGTTTTGGAACAATGTCCTTATGAAGTTATACTCGTGCTAGACTTTTTACAGCGAAGCTGTTAAGTGCTCAGTCTTCGATAGTCGCGTCCGAATGTAGAAAAAAACTCATTGGCCGTATGCTGTATGAGCGACTGAAAGCGCGATAGGAACGCGCGCTTTCACGGGGAGCGAACGCACGGCGGAGAGCAAACACGACTTCTTTCGCGCGAAAGGCCGTGGTGGGACGGGAGGGAGGGAGGGAGGGAGGGGAGGCGACGTTTAGCTGCGGTACCAAATGCGTATCATGTGACCGGGCGCAAGGGGAACTGGCGACTCAATCTCCCACGCGAAAGGAGGACAGCGGGAAGGCAGCGCGGGAGGGAGCGGTTGCGGCTTCTGCTATGCGAGCAACTTGTACTTTGCGCGCCGCCGGGTGGTCGCGCGCACCGTATCTTGAAAGCGATCTGCAACACAGCAGATCGCAGTCATACCTTTGTGTGCGCTGTGCTTTCGCCGCTTAGTTTCCTTTGAAGCGATAGACCGCATGAACCTTCGCTCGCTGCTTCTGGTGCGCTTGTTCACGCCAGCGTTTTGACAGCGGTTGTGTGCGGTCACACAAACAACGCGCAGAACTGTTGTCGACGGCGGCGGCGTTTTGCCCGCGTTCGCACCACACGCGCGCAGCGTTGGTTACGTGTTTATGAAGAACGTGCCAACCTATGCCGTACACCCTATGGCGGTGTACCGTAGCGACAATAAGTCCATGGTCCCTGTGGTCACTAAATAAATGAAAATCACCGGATCATATATATTCCTCATTCTTTATTAGTTCAAATAACCACTTACACAATCACATCTTAATAGTCATAATTGGAAATAATTCTCACCAATGGTAATATCATCAGCAATTTCGATGACATAGTAAAAGCAGCGGAATAATTCTATACTGACCTGTACAGTGCCCAAAACAGCCAAGCTACTTTCATTCAAAATAGTGATGAACCGGATACAGAGGCTCCTTCTATAACTAGCGCTTAAGTTAGAAGGGCCTTGAAAGACATGACCAGGGGAAAAACTGCTGGAGAAGATGGAATAACAGTAGATTTAATCAAAGATGAAGGAGATATCATGCTTGAAAAGCTTGCGGCCCTTTATACGCAATGCCTCACAACTTCATGTGTACCAAAGAGCTGGAAGAACGCCAACATTATACTAATCCATAAGAAGGGAGACGTTAAATAACTGAAGAATTATAGACCCATTAGCTTGCTTTCAGTATTGTATAAAATATTCACCAAGATAATTTCCAATAGAATCAGGGCAACACTTGACTTCAGCCAACCAAGAGAACAGGCTGGCTTCAGGAAGGGATATTCTACGATGGATCATATCCATGTCATAAATCAGGCAATCGAGAAATCTGCGGAGTACAATCAACTTCTCTACATGGCTTTCATAGATTATGAAAAGGCATTTGATTCAGTAGAGATACCAGCAGTCACAGAGGCATTGCGTAATCAAGGAGTATAGGAGGCATACGTGAATATCTTAGCAAACATCTACAAGGATTCCACAGCTATCTTGGTTCTCCACAAGAAAAGTAGAAAGTTACCTATCAAGAAAGGGGTCAGGCAAGGAGACGCAATCTCTCCAATGCTATTCACTGCATGCTTAGAAGAAGTATTCAAGCTCTTAGACTGGGAAGGCTTACTAGTGAGGATCAACGGCGAATATCTCAGCAACCTTCGGTTTGCAGATGACATTGTCCTATTCAGCAACAATGGAGACGAATTACAACAAATGATTGAGGACCATAATCGAGAAAGTGTAAGAATTGGGTTGAAGATGAATATGTAGAAGACAAAGATAATGTTCAATAGCCTGGCAAGGGAACAAGAATTCAGGATCGCCAGTCAGCCTCTAGAGTCTGTAAAGGAGTACGTTTATCTAGGTCAATTACTCACAGGGGACCCTCATCACGAGAAAGAAATTCACAGAAGAATAAAATTGGGTTGGAGTGCATACGGCAGGCATTACCAAATCCTGACTGGGAGCTTACCACTGTCGTTGAAGAGAAAAGTGTACAATCATTGCATTCTACCGGTGCTAACATATGGGGCAGAAACTTGGAGGTTAACAAAGAAGCTCGAGAACAAGTTAAGGACCGCACAAAGAGCGATGGAACGAAAAATCTTAGGACTAACGTTAAGAGACAGGAAGAGAGCGGTGTGGATCAGAGAACAAACGGGGATAGCCGATATTTTAGTTGACATTAAGCGGAAGAAATGGAGCTGGGCAGGCCATGTAATGCGTAGGATGGATAACCGGTGGACCATTAGGGTTACAGAATGGATACCAAGAGAAGGGAAGCGCAGTCGAGGTCAGCAGAAAACCAGATGGGATGATGAAGTTGGGAAATTTGCAGGCGCAAGTTGGAATACGCTAGCGCAAGACAGGGGTAATTGGAGATCGCAGGGAGAGGCCTTCGTCCTGCAGTGGACATAAAATATAGGCTGATGATGATGATGATGATGAATTCTCACCATAGTACAGCTTCGCTGGTCATCCCATATCCGCCCCAGTAGAAGGGCTGACAATTTTTTTATCGTCCCATTTGGCCCGCTATGACTGCGCGTCTAGCGTGACTAGCGACTAGCGCGACTAGCGTCTAGCGTGACTGCGCGTCAGCTTGAGCTACCCCACGGCTGCTATAGTCCACCTGTCACACCGCCACGGTTATGCTCTGCCGAAGACATCCGTCTGTCCCCCCAAGCCACTACGTATGTCACTCTAATGTCGTTTCCATCTGTTCCTGACGGCGTCTACGTGCTATGTCCCACCACTGACATGCTGCTTGAAAGGAATTTGGCCGTTTCGCATACAGTGCTCACTGTTACAAGCAATCAGATTTCGCTCTCTCTTCTCAATTTTAACTCCTCGACTCAAATTATTCCCAGAGACATGTCTTTGGGTGACATCTTGCCTGTCAACGATTGCGAGATATCGGCCCTTGACGCCGAAATTCCACCGCCTTCTACATCAAACTCTAATTCACCGACTCTCACAGACAAACTTTGTAAGATGATCGCACCTGACCTTATTCCCGCACAAGCTGATGATCTCCCCCATCTCTTGGAAACTTACCGCGACATTTTTGGCCTGGACTACCGCCCTTTAACCCAGACATCGGTGCTCTCCAATCGTATTTACACCGGAGACGACAATCCTATACGCCGCAGGCCGTACCGTGTTTCACATGCCGAACGACAAGTCACACAACGAGAATTCGATAAGATGTTGACTAAAGGCGTTATCGAGCCATGTTCCAGTCCGTGGGTGTCCGCAGTTGTACTTGTCAAGAAGGACGGCAGTTGGCGCGTTGGTGTCGATTACTGGCACCTCAACAAAATCACGCGCAAGGATGTTTACCCCTTGCCGCTTATTGATGACGCTTTGGACTGCTTGCACGGAGCCAAGTACTTCTCGTCCATAGATCTTCGATCAGGCTATTGGCAAATCTCGGTAGATGAAATGACCGTGATAAACCGGCTTCGTAACTGCTCACGATCGCTATCAATTCAAGGTTATGCCGTTCGGCCTTTGTAATGCCCTGGCTACCTTCGAAGGAATGATGGAGTCCTTACTCAGCGGCTATAAATGGTCTACATGTCTGTCTTATCTAGACGATGTGATGGTCTTTTCACCAACTTTTGTGAGTCGTCTAACGCGCCTGTCGGCCATTCTTGCTGTTTTTCGACGCGCCGGTCTGCAATTGAACTGATCCAAGTGCCACTTTGGGCATCGTCAAATTACCGTTCTTGGCCATATCGTCAGTGCCGCTGGCGTTCAACCGCGACCCGGACAAGATTAGAGTTGTCCAGAACTTTCCTGTGCAATCTTTTACTGCAGACGTAAGAATCTTTGTTGGACTATGCTCCTATTTCCGTCGTTTCATCAAGAATTTCGCCGACACCGCTGGCCCATTCACCGACTTACTTCAGAAGGACGTTGCATTCTCGTAGGGCCCTGCTCAAACCAAAGCCTTCTCCGCCCTCGTACGCTTGCTAACGGCTCCCCCATTGCTGGCTCATTATGATCCATCTGCCACCACTGAGCTCCACACGGATGCTAGTGCCAAGTGGCCGTGGCATTGGGGCTGTACTCGTTCAAATGCAGCGTAACGAAGAGCGCCTAATTGCACCCGCCGAGCGAATTTTTTCAATTACTGAACGGGAGTGCCTGGCGTTAGTTTGGGCAGTAGCTAAATTCCGCCCTTATTTGTACGGCCGCACATTTTCCGTGGTTACCGATCACCATGTCTTGTGCTGGCTGTCGTCGCTTAAAGACCCGACTGGACGATTGGGTAGATGGGTGCTATATTCATTTGTTGTCTTGTAGAAGTCCGGCCGCTTGCACAAGGATGCCGACTGCCTCTCCCGTCATCCTGTCGGCCACCCTGAATATGAAGCGCATGACACTGACGCTTGCGTCCTGGCAATTTCTGATCTGCGTGACATCCGCACTGAACAACGTCGTGATGACTGCTTGCGTATTCTCATCGATCGTGTCAATTCTGGACCTTCGGTGCGTAAGCTGCGACGGCAGAGAACGTTGTCGCGGAGTACGAACATGCGCAGAGGGGGCTACGAATGTCCAGAAATCAGACGATCGATAA
Source organism: Dermacentor silvarum (assembly GCF_013339745.2). Taxonomy (NCBI): domain Eukaryota; kingdom Metazoa; phylum Arthropoda; class Arachnida; order Ixodida; family Ixodidae; genus Dermacentor; species Dermacentor silvarum. The sequence goes on along the minus strand of NC_051154.1, from coordinate 7,855,580 downwards.
AAATACGGAAGCAGTCATCATATATAAGAAATGATGGCACAATGGAGGCGTTGCGGTAAAAGAAACCTTATGCAACACTTTCGAGAGTGGAACTTTGATTTACTTTATTTGTCTTTCCAAGAAAGAAAGGAGCAGTCACAAAAAGCTACGGCAATGAGAATCTTGACGGGGTGACAGCCCCCTTAGAATGACAGCAACGGACAGTGCGTAGGACAAAAAAATATAAAAAATGAATAAGAACGGCAGGGCAGTTTCAAAGTGAAACCGCCCTGACGAAGCGAGTTCCACTCTCGGAACTGTTGGCATATATATATATATATATATTGTTACGCAAAAGCTACGGAAGGATAGAAGACAAGAACGAAGTGCGCTTGTCTTTGGAGCGGCTCGGTGTCGGTGCGGCAACCCTTTGCCCCTTTTCATCGATTCATCTTTAAATAAACGCACCCCATCGTAATAGTTTTGGTGGACGGTGCTGAGTAAAACAACGGCGCCCCGAAGAACGACAACGAACCGACCGCTGAGGCGCAATCCGTGGAGCTTCGACGAAGTCGCCGAATTGCCGGTCTGCCACCAGAGATGGCTTCTGACGGTGACAATCCGCCACCTTCTACCAGCGTTCCATGGCAGCCCTACATCGAGCCACGCACCTTCGCTGGAAAAGACGGAGAAGACGTGGACGGATGGCTCAGCTTCTACCAACGAGCAAGTCGGTTCAACGGCTGGAATGCCACCGCCCAGCTTAACAACGTCGCCTTCTTCCTCAAGGGAACAGCGTCTGTGTGGCTTGAAAACCATGAAGAAAGCTTGACAACTTGGGAGAAGTTCGTAGACGAAATTAAGAAGTGTTTCGGAGATCCGACAGCTAAAAAGAAGCGTGCAGAGCAAACGCTAATGCAGCGAGCTCAAGTCCCCGGCGAAACTTGCACTATGCACATCGAGGAAGTGCTTAAGTTGTGCAAGGCCCTGGACCCTCAGATGTCAGAAGAGGATAAAGTTGGCCATCTGCTGAAAGGGATCGCTGAGGACGTGTACCAGTTCCTCATAGGAAAAGACCGTCTGTAATCCGTAACGGACGTCGTTCTGCACTGCCGCACATTTGAAGCGCTCAAAGCTCGGCGTATAACACCGAAGTTCGGTCGCCTGGCCAACGTGACTAACGTCGCCAGTGTTGACGTGGTCCCAGCTCCATCCGACCTCTCCTCAATGATTCGGCAAGTGGTGCGCGAAGAGCTTGACCGACGCCAGGCGGTTTCCCTCTCGACTCCTCGGGTTCGAGAGCCTTTCTCTTCCGGCGACTTTGGTGAGACGTCCATTACCGCCGCCTCCGTAGATGCCTACAACTTCGTGCCTCGTCCAGGAGTGTCAAACCATACTACGAACGCGCATCCCAGTTACCAGTTTCATAACGGTTACTCACGCAGACTGCCTGAAGTTCCTCAAGAGTGGGACGGCCGTGCCAGTTATCCTCCTACTGACAATTTCAGTGCGTCCCGTGAACGCCCCGTCTGCTTCCAGTGCGGCATTCGCGGTCACGTCGCCCCGATTTTGTCCTCACCGCCGTCGCACGTCACCACAGTCCTATGAACGACCGCGTACTTTTTATCGGCGGGGCAACCGACAAGGTGACGAGACACGTTGGTCCTCTGATTCTGATAGCAGGACGCTCTACCCGGGCGAATTACCGTAGCGACTCACCAGCTTCTGTGCGGAGCTTGACGCCACCGCCTTCACGCCAGCGCAGGTCTCCATCTCCGCGACGGCGTCTCACGTCACCGCCGCCGGGAAACTAGGCGGCGCGACCAATGGAGGTGTGGTCGCTAGTCATCTTCAGCTACATGCCCCTATGCCTAAGCCAGCCGTTCGTTGAGCAAGGCCGAACAGAATTACACCGTCACTGAGCAAGAGTGCCTCGCTGTCGTCTTCGCAGTCCAGAAGTTCCGGCCATATCTCTACGGGCGCCGCTTTACGATCGTTACTGATCACCATTCACTATGTTGGTTGGTTGGTCTCCGCGACCCGTCTGGCCGCCTTGCTCGATGGGCGCTACGTTTGCAGGAATTTGACTTTGCAGTCCGTTTCAAGAGTGGCCGGCATCATGCGGACGCCGATTGTCTTTCGAAGCTCCCTCTACCGACAAGTGAATGTGACGCCGACAATTTCGATGAGTTTCTGGCCGCTATCGACGACATTCTTTTTCCCGATCTGGCCACCTTCCGGGAAGAGCAGCGTAACGACCGCAGCCTGGATGGCCTCTTTGCCTCAGCTGCTCAGCTAACAGGTAACAATGGCTTCGTCATCCAAGATGACCTGCTCATCAAGAAGAACTACGCCTCTGAGGGTGCCCGCCTCCTCTTAGTGGTCCCTCAGAATTTGAGAAACCACGTACTCCGTGCTATGCACGGCGACTCCACCGCTGGACACCTGGGTTTCACCAGAACATACCACCGAATTCAGGGTCGATTCTATTGGATTGGTATGCGACGCGATATAGAAAAGTATGTGGCCAGTTGTAACAAGTGCCAGCAATTCAAGCGCCCCAATACTGCGCCGGTCGGACTCCTTCACCCTGTGGCGCCACCATCATCTCCTTTCGAAATGGTTGGAATTGATCTTCTCGGCCCATTCCCACGCTCCCCCAATGACAACCGCTGGATTATAGTCTGCGTCGACCACCTGACGCGTTATGCGGAAACCGCAGCGATGCCAACGGCCACGGCTCTTGATGTTTCGAGCTTCCTCCTGTCCTCCGTTATACTGCGTCATGGACCCCCTCGTGTTATTGTGAGCGATCGCGGTCTCCAGTTCGTGGCCGACGTAGTCGAAGAGCTGTTGCGTCTCTGTGCTTGCCAGTTTCGCCACGCGACCCCGTATCATCCGCAGACAAATGGTCTCGTCGAGCGCACTAACAGAACTTTGACCAACATGCTTTCGATGTACGTGGATTCCAGGCACAAAAATTGGGATGACATTTTGCCTTTTATCACATATGCCTACAACACCGCAAAGCATGAAACTACAGGCTACAACCCTTTCTATCTTCTTTATGTTAGACCACCCCGCAACTTCCTTGACACCATTCTACTGTTTACTCCTCATGTGGACTCTTCTCTGGCCCAGACTCTCTGCCGCGCTGAGGAAGCACGCCGCATAGCTCAGCTCCGTACGTTGACATCCCGGGACCACTCCAAGATCCGCTGTGATGCACGACATAAGAATGTGTCATACGACAAAGGGGACATTGTATGGCTTTGGACACCACTTGGCAAGCGCGGCCTGTGCCAGAAGTTTCTGGCTCGTTACACCGGGCCTTTCGTCATCACCGATCGCCTCAGTGATGTAACTTACTTGATTGCTCGCCTCGTGTCCAATGACTACCGGTCTAAGAAGACGCAGCGTGCTCACGTCGCTCGCCTGAAACGCTGTCATCCACGTGACTCAGAGTGGACGTAACAGTTACTCGCCCAGCGGGCTTCGTCTGTGAAGGGAGGAATGTTACGCAAAAGCTACGGAAGGACAGAAGAGGAGAACGAAGTGCGCTTGTCTTTGGAGCGGCTCGGTGTCGGCGCGGCAACCCTTTGCCCCTTTTCATCGATTCATCTTTAAATAAACACACCCCATCGTAACAATCGCACCCCATCGGCGTTGTGGTAAACGAAAAATTATATATATATATATATATATATATATATATATATATATATATATATAAGTTTTTGTTTACCACAACGCCTCCATTGTGTCATTATCTTTTTCAAATACCATCTTGCCCATTGATCTCCTACCTTCTCTCTCTCATATATATATTGCAGTGAAGAAGAGGGACGGTACAGTGGGGCATCTACACAAGCGCTGTCTAGTAGATCAGTCTCTCCAACCAATTGCTCGGTCTATGCCGCTCGCAGTCGGCGTTCTCCGAACTGATCTAGTGGTCGGCCCTAACGCTAGCGTGCAATAAACACCTTTACAAGTTGTGGAGGTGCTCAGCTCTAAAGAATCCTGTAGCTTCGATCCCATACCCTCCCTTCAACAACGTCTTAAGACGCATCTCAGCTGACGACATAGCAAACGCCTCCTGCACCCTCCGTCGTATGCTGTGGTCTACCTCGTCACAAGGATCCTCCTGTTTTCAGCGGCACAGACGAGAACGACGTGGAGCCCTGGCTGTCCATGTACGAGAGAGTAAGCGTCATCAACAAATAGGACGATGCCATGAAACTGAGCAACGTGCTCGTTTACCTCGCCGGCGTGGCAAGCCTCTGGTACAACAACCACGAGACAGAAATTCCGACGTGGTCCACGTTCAAGACCTCATTAGTAAGCTGTGTTTGGTTGTCCTGCTGCGAGGAAGGTGCGAGCAGAATCACGCTTGCGGGAACGAGCACAACAGCCGGGAGAGTCCTTCACTAACTACATTGATGATGACCTGGACTTGTGTAAGCGAGTAGACGCGACGATGTCGGAATCAGACGGAATGAGAAATGTTATGAAAGGAATAGAGGACGCCGCTTTCAACATGCTGCTCGCTAAGAATCCACAATCCTTAACAAAAATCGTCACTTTATGCCATAGTTACGAGGAGATACGCAGGCAGCGCTCGTTGACTCGTTGGCCTTCATCACGCGACGAACACATCGCTGGTCTGGCTACCACCTGCGACCAAACCGCACTGCTTGCGGAAATGAAAGCGTTCATTCGGGAGGAAGTAGCACGCCAACTCTCCTTGGTACCCTTTGCTCAGCCGCCGCATGTGCAACAGCCCACTTCGGCTTTCATGCCTCCGCTCCGCCGCGCGATCGAGCAAGAAATCGTCGAGGTCTTGCCAGACCAACGCCAACATGTTCATGCGCCTGCTCCACTGAGCTACGCCGAGGTCGTGGCACCACCCCAATAGGCCCCGGCACCAGCACCGCTCAGCTACGCTGAAGTCGTCGCGAGGCGCCACCCACTTTCTCCAGGTGTGCCTCTCACCTATGCCGACGTCGTGGCTAGGCCACCAGTGCAGTTCACGATACATTCCTAAAACAGCCGTTCCATGCAGCGCGTCCTCCGACGTGGACGGGACTAAAGCCCCTATATTTATAAAAGTAGCGCCATTCTTAGATCTTGTCGCCACCGCGCTCACCCCGGCGCTTCCTCCTCGCCCTCTCTTTGCCGCCTCCTGTCGCCCCAGCCTCCTCCGCTCCCCCATTGGCCAATCCGTGTCACGTGGAAGTTCGCGTCGCGCTTTTGTATATTTTTTTCTTTCCAGCGCGCTCCGACTGCCATTCTCGGGCCTGTGCGACGAAAGTGCTGTACGCACAAACGGATCCAACGTGTTAGGGACAAGAACTTCGTTGTGATGGCATGCTGCTGCGCCTTAAGTTGCCGCAACCGACAAGGCGAGGGCAAAAGGCTTTTTTTGTTTACCATCCGGCGTGCGCAAACGCTTCTTGCACACTTGATATTTGCGCCGTCTCGCATCGTCACGTTGCTACTTCCAAAACGGCATTATTAAGACCAGTTACTGACTGACGAAGCAAAATCGCGCCTCAAAAACGTCTCTGCAGGGCGCGATCGAAGTTTTCCTCGGATTTCCTCTGGTAGCGCGTTAGCTGTCGTCTGCCACGGCAGGCCCGACGCAGGCGGCGCCACCGTCGATATCGCGCCCCGATCGCGCTGGTCGCGCCGAGCGCGATAGTGGAACGGAGGAGGAGGGAAGTGGATGGCGCTACTTTTATAAATATAGGGGTTTTAGACGGGACCAGCCACAGCGAACCGGTGGCGTACATCTGACAACCGGCCTATATGCTTTGCCTGCGGCTACGCCGGTCACGGGCCCCATTACTGTCACCGTGTCCAGTCGCATAGCGCCGCATCATCCAGGACAAACTGTTCGACCCGTCCGTATTACGACCCACCTTCCGGTGTGTCACCGACATACCGCCCGCCGCCGAACACCCGCCGTTCACCATCTCCACGCCGTCGCTCGTTATCGACGATGCGGCCTCATCCCTTCACTAGGGAATCGCAGCCCGTCCAATGTGATAGAAGTGTTTGTCGACGGTGTCCGCGCGTCTGCACTCGTGGACACAGGTGCAGCCGTATGTGTTATGGACGCCAACCTTTGCTGATTACTTCGAAAAGTCATGATGCCACTTTCCGGACTATCCTTTCGCACAGCCAGTGCTCAGTATATTCGACCCTTGGCGTCTTGCAGTGCTGGTGTTGGCATTCAGGGCGTTGTATACGCCATGGAACAAAAAATGTTAGGCCTAATGTTAAGAGACAGGAAGAGAGCGGCGTGGATCAAAGACCAAACGGGGATAGCCGATATTCTAGTTGACATTAAAAGGAAAAAATGGAGCTGGGCAGGCCATGTAATGCGTAGGATGGATAACCGGTTTACCATTAGAGTTACAGAATGGAGACCAAAAAAAAGAAGGAAGCGCAGTCGAGGACGGCGGAAAACTAGGTGGGGTGATGAAGTTAGGAAATTTGCAGGCGCAAGTTGGAATCAGCTAGCGCAAGACAGGGGTAATTGGGATCGCCTTCGTCCTGCAGTGGACATAAATATAGGCTGATGATGATGATGATATGCCATAGAATTCATCATTTCCTCCTGCTCTCACGATGCCATCCTCAGAAGGGATTTTCTCTGCGCCACAATGCCGTTATCGATTGCGCAAGGGCCGAAATAGAACTCTCGCCGCTGCTAGATTTGACGCCCACCGACACTCCGTCGCTTTCCAGGAAACTGATCGTCGAAGGGGGAGGACGCTTGCGGCGTCGACGAGTACTGTCGTGTGGACATGTGCTCCGCGAATTTTCCTGCTTTTTGGTGGAAAATTGTGTGTGCGACTGGTTTCCACGATCATCACAGATATGTGAAGTGGTCCCGCATCGACTGAAACTACCGACAGCCGTGAGTGACCGGAACTTATTGTTTTACAAGCTAAAACGTGCCTTCGTTTCTTGCGAGCTCGCTACTACCAAAGCAGCCACGTAGGCGGCCGCAGGAACGCCAGAGTGTGCGGCGAACGCGCGCTCGATGGCTCTTCCAAATCAAGCCCCCGACGTAACCGTGCGTCCCGGACCCTCGTGGTTGACGGACACGCGACGCCAAGACTTTGATAACATGGATTTTCAAGACTCCGCTGCTCACAATCTCCCAGCACCAAGAGGACCCAGCTATCAGAACTCCGGTACAGGGAGCCAAAGTCAAACGGTTGGGGGCTGGCAGATGGTCCTCACGCTTCGAGCTTCCGCTGGTCAAGCAGCCGGAAAATCTAAACGCAAACCAGCCTACAGGCGGTTACTCCCCTCCCGAAAGACGACTTCAAGATAGTGGTGCGACCGCATCAGGGGCTACCGGTCAAGAACCTGACTAGTCCACTACTGGCGGACGCCGTGATTGCTGCATGCGGCGGGCAAATTTCAGGTGAGCAATTTTTGCTCAGAATCAAGCCAGGCTCCAACATCTTTATCGTGTCCACGCCGCACTAGACTAGTGGCGGACTACGTTAGACGCATTACAAAGCTAAGCATCAACGGCCGGCCTCACTCGGTCAACGCCTATGTCGCGACAAGTGACGTGACAACCAAGGGGGTCATTCATGGCTTGGACCCGCACACGACGCCTGAAGCACTAAAAGCGAATTTGCGGATTCGCACGCAAGGCGTCGAAATTCTCTAAGCACGCATGTTCCGTAACACTAAAACGGCCGTTATCATCTTTTTTGGACGCATAACGCCGCGGTACGCTTACTACAACGGCGGAGAACTTGCTTGCTACCCCCACAAGGTCACCACTCAAGTGTGTAAAGTGAGCCACCAAATGGGTCACCGATCGGACGTCTGTCCCCAGCCAGACACTCCAGTGTGTCATACATGTGGACGACAGGACCCTGTAGACGGACACGAGTGCGCTCCCAAGTGTGCAGCCTGTGGCGAGGGTCACGTGACAGGAGACCTAAGTTGCAAAAAACGTCTCAAACCCCAAAGCAACAGACCTCCGAGGGCTGGCGCTCACCGGGCTACCCGGAAGGACCCCTCAATGAAGCCACCTCCACGCCAACGTTGATTAAGTTCCGACGATGAAGAATCCGCATCGGATCCCTCGCCAGAGCTACCAGGGACTCGCCGTCGATCTAGATCGCGGACACCAAAGAACTCTAATGAAAAAAATAACCCACCTCAATCACAATCACCCACAACGCCTAAATCGGGGGCTCCCGGCACTGCGACCAAGCAAGCGCTACAAGATAACACGGTAAGCTGGGCACGAGTTGTTTCTCCTACTGCTCCTGTAAGAGAAAATCCCGCATATCAAAAAAATCATTAACGATAACAAGCTTCTCCGCGAGAGCCTGGCAGAAATCAAACGATAGTTGGCATCCCTCAAAGCTAGCAGCTGCACTGAACCGAACAAAACAGCACATACTAAAGAAGCAGGCTCGCCTGTGAAGGTTATAACGACGCCTAATACCATGGAGGGCACACTCCAACAAGTAGTGCAACAACTACAAACTATGCAAAATTTTCAGCAGCAGATGTACGCAGAATTACAAAGCCTAAAAACTTACGTCGATGAATCTGTGGCCAATGTAAGGACTGCTGTTCGTAAGCGAGCCAGCACCAGCCCGGGTGCTCAGTCTAGCCGCCGTCCGAAACCCATACCGTCCTCGGACAGCGAGAGCACTATTCATGACGAGTAAAACGCGAGCACACCACGAATATCTCGAAGTCTGGCAATGGAACTGCCGCACCTTCCACAAAAGGGCGGCTGCTCTACAGCGATACATTAACACTGCGCCAGCCAAACCTGATGTCATTTGTTTTCAAGAGATCGGTAACAAGCCGGTCAAATTAACTGGCCACTACACAATATCCGACCCAGATTACCCTAAGGTTGACGATGGTGCTCAAGGATACAGCAACCAGTATAGATCATCTGGCGACTAGCAGCATCAACCACCAAATCGTAACAATACTATACCGCAGAAGCATAGCAAAGCAAGAACCATAATCACGAATGTGTATAGCCCACCTAAAGAAAAAAGGGCCGATTTTGAGGCACTCAATCAGTATGTCAAGGGTCACTCCAGCACCCAGGATCGACTACTGCTTCTTGGGGACTTTAATGCCCCTCACACCAGCTGGGGTTACCGAATAGACACCCCCAAAGGCCGGGAGCTCGAGCGAGCGGTCGAAGCATATGACCTTCAACTCATCATTCTCCCCCAAAACCCGACGAGATTAGGTAACAGCGTCAGCGCAGACACCTTTTCAGATCTTACATTCACAAACAATGTCGACGAGGTATTCTGGACCAACCTAGAAGAGAATCTAGGCAGTGACCATTTCATTATCAGCGTGTCGGTAGGCTCTACCAAAATTCGACGAGCCTGTGGGCATGTGGTAATCACGGATTGGGTAAATTATCGCAAAGTCCCCATGCGGCAGATATTACCCAAGAACGCTGAAGACTGGACAACGCACATACGAGACGCTCATAAAGCAACATCTAAGCGGATAGCGCTCACAGCGGAAACGCCGGTAGTTGACAGCCATCTGCTGCATATGTGGGAAGGCAGAAGGGGGCTAACCAAGCGATGGAAAAAACAGCGACTTAATCGCAAACTGCGCCATAGAATCGCCGAAATATCTGAGCGGGCAAACGCTTACGCACAGCAGTTAGAGGCAGCGAGCTGGGCGAGCTTTTGCGACTCACTTCGCGAAACGTTACAAACCTCCAAGACATGGGCAATATAACCTCCAATACAACCTCCAAGACATGGGCTTCGCAGCATAATGGAACCAGGAAAAACCAAAACGGCCACGAACCGCACCCTTCAAAAACTTGCCGGAGAATTTCCGGGAACAGAACAGCCCCTCCTCACTAAGCTCAAAGATAAGTACGTAGGAGAGGTAACCACACCCCCATGCATCCTACCATACAAAGGGCAAGAAAACGCAGTACTCGACGCCCCGATAACTAAAGCAGAACTCTTTGCGGCAGCGTAATATGCTAAGAGAAATACTGCTCCAGGACCGGATCTGCTCACAAATGCTATGATCCGGAACCTGAGTGACGAACACCTATAGAACAGCTTACTCGATATTTTAATGAACATGTATGGGAGAGGGGCGTGGTTCCACAACAGTGGAAGGAGGCCAAAATCGTGCTTATTCCGAAAGCAGGAAAACCTCATGATCTACAAAATCTCAGACCGATATCACTAACCTCCTGTCTTGGCAAATTATTTGAGAAGGTGATTCACACGCGTCTCACGTCTTACGTTGAAGACCACAGCCTCTTTCTCACAAACATATTCGCAAACGAGCAACAAACGAGTGGACCACACCATTAAACCTCTTAGAACTACGGTGAAACAGATCTCCCGCATGATTCGTAGAGTAACTTATCACCGAAAATGTTTCAAGGAAACTGAGACGATCCGGCTCGTCCAGGCTTTTCTGCTAAGTCGTCTCACATATATAGTCTCCTTTTCCAGGACCCCACGAAAACTGAACTAAATGCCCTAAATGCTTTGATCAGAACGTCGTACAAAGTGGCTTTCGGCCTACCACAGGGAACCTCCACTGAACGCCTGGTGGCCCTAGGAATACATAACTACTAGGAGCTATGCGCAGCGGTGCTCATGTCTCAACGGGAGAGGCTTAGCTTAACCTCCACTGGCAAAACATTACTCTGCCGCGTTGGTTACTCCGCTCGTCCACAGTATGCGGGAGAAGAACTGGAATCTCTACCTAAAGTCCTTCGTGAAAAGATCATAGTAGCCCCAATCCCCAAAAACATGAGTCCCAAATACAACTGGGGTCGTAGAAGTGCACGAGCACGCAAGTTAATGCAGCAATTTGGTAGAAATCGGGAACAAAGACAGTCTCGATGACCTTCACGAATAAGAAAACACCTTTGCACTTTAATTATGGTTTCAGCGGGACTAAAATTGCACATGTAGATGAATTCAAGTATCTCGAGGTAACTTTTGCTCATAACATGAAATGGCACAAACACATAGACTGCATCCACTCGAAGGCACTTCGCAAATTAGCATATTTAAAACGTACATTAAAAGAAGCTACTAAGGATTGCAAACTAACTGCATACAAGACACTGATCAGGCCAGTTTTTGAGTATGCGTCCGTAGTCTGGTCTCCGTATTCTTCTTGTGACGCTAACAAATTGGAATCTCTGCAAAACAAAGCGATAAGATATATTTATAACAGATATGACCACCATTTTTCACCTTCTTCACATGCCCATGACCTATCGCTTGACACACTTGCACACAGACGCACGTGTGAGCTTCTTATCACTTTGCATAAAATCGTACACGGGTCGTCGGTTATTGCGGCACCGGTTTCATTTGTGAAGTGTCCTGCGCGTGCAACTCGAAGCACTTACCCCCTTAACCTTGTTTTATTTCAATCACGCTTGAACACTTTTAAATTTTCATTTTTCCCGTCAACAGTCGAACTCTGGAATGGCCTTGACGGCTCACTTCGACAGTTACCTCCCGCACAATTCGCGAAAGAAGTCTATCACATCTCTCATTCGTTACACGACCTGCTGGTGCACTCTTTATTTTTAGTAGCTTTGAATACATGCCTTTCTTCACACGCAATATTGTTTGTACTGACCATGCACATATGTAATATGCTCTACTGATTGTATGCTATATAATGTTTGATTTTGCCTATTTAGGCTACTTATGTACCCACCCCTGCAATGTCTCACACTGAGACGGCAGTATTTGTAAATAAATAAATAAATAAATAAATAATACGGTCTACACAGATGTCGCTCGATGGAGTATGCCCTCGCAGTAGTAGGAGCGGCCGCAGATCAAGGGCTTCTGACTTGCGCCACGGCTCGAGTAGCATCTGCGAATACCGCAGAAGCTTCAGCCATCGCGCTAGCTATAAAAACTAAGGACGCTCTGGGAAAATCGTCAATAATTCTTACAGATTCCCAAGTCGCATGTAGATTATTCCTCACCGGGAGGATACCACACAGCACCACTCACATATTAGTATCCAACCCAACGCAGAACCACATGATCATCTGGTGCCCGGGTCACACAGGACTCGATGGCATTGAGAAAGCGGACGGCGCAGCTCGTGCTTTTGTCAACCGAGCAGCCGACCACTCTTCAGAAAACCCCTTCTTACCGCGAGACATTCTTGAGTACCAACGGCGCGAGCGACGAAAGTACAGTCCACCACACCCTGATCTATCCGGGCGGGACTCTTACGACTGGCGCCGAATACAGACGCACACATATCCAAATCTTTATTTGAAACATGCCATTCAGCCCACATTCTACAGCGCTCACTGTCCGTGGTGCGGAGGCCGGCCAAATCTAGCCTACATTACGTAGGATTGCCAGAACAGGCCACCCAAAACTGATACACCGCAAATAGCCGGCAAACTTTCCGGAAAGGAGCAGTGGGAGACTTGGCTCGCCAGTGAGGATAGGGAGATGCAACTATAGCGCTCCTCGACCAGACACGGCGGACCGCTCAAGCCAGGGGAGCCCTGGACTAGGAGCTCCACCCACCCGCTCCATACACCTGTTATTTTTAATAAACGTTTATATATATATATATATATATATATATATATATATATATATATAAATGTATATGATCGTCGAAGCCGACACTCAGGTTCCTCCCAACGCCTCAACAGTCGTGTCCATGCACTGCAGTGGTCTCTCGGACGCCGTTGCATTACTTTCGCCGTCTGGCTGCTTCCTCGCGAGGAAGGTCCTGTTGCGACCTTTTGGGACCATGGACATCACTAAGGGCACTAGCACAATTTTATTTGGCAATTCGTGCCCATACACTGTCTGGCTGCTCGGAGTAGAATGTACTGGTACCGTGGAAGCCATCGACGACGTGCAAGTTACCGACGTGCCCGACGACCTGAATTGCGCAAGCTACCGTACACTCAGTGCTGTTTCTACATCTGACACATTGCCCAGAGATTTATTTCGTTCCTCCATCGCTGGAACCCTTACAGCGGCCCAGCGTTCCCAGCTGCTGTCTCTCTTGGAAGAATTTCGTTTGTCTTTCGACGTGGGGCAACCTTCCCTGGGTCGGACATCAACTGTAACGCATCAAATTGACATTGGCTCTCAACCACCATTGCGGCAACTCCCGTATCGCTTTTCTCCCATTGAACGTCGTGCGATTAACGAACAAGTCGATGACATGCTTCGACGCGAAGTAATTCGACTTTCAAAAAGTCCGTGGGCTTCTCCTGTCGTCCTTGTTACAAAGAAGGACGGCTCTGTAAGGTTTTGCGTCGATTATCGCTGGCTCTACAAGATCACTCGCAATGACGTCTATTCTCTGCCACACATAGACGACGCAATTGATAGCCTACAAGGAGCCGAATTCTTTTCATCTCTGGATTTGCGGTCAGGGTATTGGCAAGTGCCCATGGAAGAAGTCTATCGGCCGAAAACGGCCTTTATCACGCCCGACGGCTTGTACGAGTTTAACGTCATGCCTTTTGGATTTTGTAATGCGCCCGCGACATTTGAGCGCATGGTGGACACAGTTCTGCGAGGCTGAAAGTGGCACACATGTTTGTGCTATCTTGACGACGTTGTAGTTTTCGCTCCTGACTTCACCACGCACCTCGAACGCCTCCGGCGTGTTTTGACGTGTTTATCGAACGCCGGCCTACAATCAAATTTAAAGAAGTGCCGATTTGCTCCACGGCAACTCACGACACTTGGCTAAGTCGTATCCAAGGATGGAATTATCCCTGACCCCGACAAACTTCGCGTCATTGCCGAATTCCCCAAGCCAACGTTCAACAAAGCATTGCGCAGTTTCATCGGTCTGCGTTCCTACTTCAGACGCTTCATTCGGAATTGCGCCGCCATCCTATCGCCCCTGACGAAGCTCCTAGGGAGCAACGGGCTGCTTCACCTCGTGGTCATCTGAGTGTGACGAGGCGTTCACGAATCTTCGTCATTTGCTGACGTCCCCCCAATTTTGCGCCCCTATACGACCCGACGGCCCCTACACACAGATGCCAGCGGTGTTGGCCTTGGCATTGTTCTCGCGCAGCGCAAACAAGGGTTCCCTGAGTATGTCATCGCTTATGCAAGCCGAACGCTTACGAAAGCCGAGAGTAATAACATCGTGACAGAAAAAAAAAATGTCTCGCGATCATCTCGGTTTTTACCAAGTTCCGGCCATATTTGTATGGCCGCCCATTTGATGTCACGAACCGCCACGCACTATGTTGGCTGTCGTCATCGAAAGACCCGTCCGGTCGTCTTGCACGTTGGCCGCTTATAGTGTGTGCGATATAGTTGGGCACGTTGGGCCTGCAAGACTACGATATCCGCGTGCTCTACCACAGCGGACGACAGCACTCGGACGCCGACGCCCTCTCGCGCTCTTCCTTGGGTGACAACAATGTCCGTTGCCCTGTATCTCGGTTTACTGTGTCTTCCATCGACCTTCGCTCCATCGCTTCCGAGCAGCGCAAGGACCCCTGGATTATCTTGATAATAGGCTTGCTCTCGGATCCATCGACCAGATCAACCACTCACGCGTTGCGCCTTCAAGCTCACCATTTCGCCATTCGCGACGACCGGCTTCACCAACGCAATTACAGCTCCGACGGCCGCCAGTGGTTGTTAGTAGTGCCTCGCAGCCTGCGTTCCGAAATATGAGCAGCTTTCTACGCCGATCCACAGTGTGCACACTCTGGCGTTTTTAAGACTTACCAGCGCGTTCAACAGCGGTACTGCTGGCGAAGGATTACAACTACGTTCAGAAGTTCGTACGATCTTGCCCCGATTGCCATCGCTGGGAATCTTTAACTCGTCTCTCACCAGCCGGTCTGCAACATTTACTTTGCCCTACCCGGCCCTTTGGGCGCATCGGCATCGATTTGTACGGGCCCCTTCCGATGACATCGCCTGGAAACCGCTGGGCCATTGTGGCAGTTGACTACCTCACGCGATACGCTGAAACTGCGGCGCTTCCGGCAGCTACAGCGCGCGATGTTGCCTCCTTCCTGTTTCGTCGATTCATCCGACGTCATGGGCCACCCCAGGAGCTGCTCAGTGACCGCGGGCGTGCCTTCCTCTCCGAAGTAGTTGAAGCTATTCTCAAAGAATGCCACATTGTTCATCGCACAACAACGGCGTACCATCCTCAAACCAGCGCCTCCTGTATTTTTTCGATGCCAACCAGATTCGGCCGATCCAACGGTCACTACCCTCTCCGATCGCCCTTTCCTACTATCCCCCGTCGGCTAGCGTTCGCGCCTGCTTTACGGTCGTGGGGGAGAGTACCCTCTGGGTGGCGCCTCACGCCGGAAGTCAGAGGAAGTAATCCTTACAGACGCATGAAGCGTCTACCGCATCCCCTCCGGAACTATATAGGGACTTTATCCGGAACGGCAGCGGCGCGCGCTCGGTGGCTCAGACGCACGCCGCGTGACGCAAGCAGTCGTACCTAGAGTTACTATTGACCCTTTTCGCGGCGATCCCGTGGGCGCTGCCATGTTTGATCACGTGGTGACGCGTCCTTTGCGTGCCTCAGCTGCCTCCGTTGCCTCCGTGTTTACAATGGATGTACATGACGCCCGGGGCGGCTCAGGAAACCTCTGTTTCGGTAGATATCGTAGACGCTGACTGGGTGGTCAACACAAAGCTTTGGCCACAGCTTCAGAGGACATGTAAAAGCGCTTTCGAAGCTCATTAAGGTTTGTCCAAACAGCGCGATAGCAGCGTACATGAGGCTAAAAATGTATTTCAAGCTTTCCGCTTAGGAATTGAATCAGGATCAGTGTGTTTTGCTCTTCGTTCTTTATTTGGCAAATACTTAAAAAAGCAGCGGCTTGTCAAGTTCGACGGTGCGGTCAAGCCTAATCGCTTGCGGGTGTGCTCAGTTGC
Organism: Dermacentor silvarum; assembly: GCF_013339745.2. NCBI lineage: Eukaryota > Metazoa > Arthropoda > Arachnida > Ixodida > Ixodidae > Dermacentor > Dermacentor silvarum. The sequence continues at coordinate 7,839,645 of NC_051154.1, read as the reverse complement.
AATATATTTGTTCTTGCTGCTCACAAGGCTTGCACACAAGGCTTGCAATGTAGCTGTTCTGTTCTTTGTAATCATCATCAGCCTATATCTTTATGTCCACTGCAGGACGACGGCCTCTCCCTGCGATCTCTAATTACCCCTGTCTTGCGCTAGCTGATTCCAACTTGCGCCTGCAAATTTCCCACTTTCTTTCTTTGTAATAGCTTGTAGCAAATATGTAGTATCGCTAGTAACTCGCTTACTCCTGTGGACCGTCACGCAACATTCAGCTTCGAGCATTCGCGAACTGTAGCTATAGTCGCTGTTACCCATGCGGTGCATTGATTCAAGTGTGCGCCCATTCACATATTCTTAATACATTGGCGATAGAGTGTGCGTAAATTTGCGTGCGAGTTGGGGTAGATGTGTGGAAATAACTTGCTCGAAACTTACTATGCCAGGAAGCGGCGCTACTCCCTTTGTCATTGTTTAACGAGCGGTACTCACTCGTGGCGATGTTCCAGGGGTTGAAGTCGTTGGAGGTTAGCGATACAACGCTGACATGAATTTTTAAGAAAAGTGATTTTTTATTTTATCCACGAGGAAAGTCGTACATTGAGAGGGGCCGGCAACACAGGCTGTCCGTATGTAGCAATGGTCCGTTTCAGTTTCAGTTTATTATCCATTCAATACAATGATTATGTAAACGATATTATACAGACGAGGGTCCCAAAGTCACAGACTGCAACGGGACCCTCTGTTCAAATTTAAAAAAAATGTATACAAGGCATGGGTTAAAGCAGCGAAATTAACAACGTTGAAGGAAGACAAAAGAACGCGCAAAATACAATACAATTGTAAGATACAAAAAACAAGGAAATGCCTATATCAACAGGTGTAATTATACAAAACAACATATTATCGGGCATCAAACTATTTACAAAGAATAAAACACTTCAATTCATGTTTGAATGTATTCAATGATGATGTTTGTTTAAGAGAATGTGGTAGGTCATTCCATATTTTTATCGCTGAAACGAGGACGTCATTTTTCCATAGTTGCATGGTGCTACATTTAGGTAGGAGAAAGTTGTTATTATGCGTAAACCTAGTGGAATTGGTATTAGTAAGTAAGTTGAAGTCTACAAATTCGTAAGCAAGCTGTTTGTTAAGCAAATTAAAGAGAATACTTAAATGATACTTAAACAAGCCAGATACAGGTAGAATAGAGTTAGTCTTAAGAAGTGGGAGAGCATCTGAGTAAAAGGAACTGTTGGTGATTATGCGAATGGCCTGGTTCTATATGAACTTGGACACACATATTCATTCTATTCCTTAATATGCCAGCCACTATTTTTGCAGCCAACTACTGCAGATGTCTTCAATCCACCGCTGCACAGTTTGCAGCATGGATGGCGCACACTGTGTCAGCGAAAACCGAGTTGCATTTCCGACAGCTGATCGCACGGAAACAGGGCAGAAGCGGTAATGGTTTCGTATTCGTGCGCATTCGCTGAGGCAACGTATGGCGCGCCGCCGAAAGCGCCACCTCGTTTCTCGAGAACGAACTGCTCCGCGAAAAGGGTCAATACAGAGCGTCCCAGCTATCACGCAGCACGAGTAAAAAAAAAGAGGAACGGTGTTACGCGAAGCAACCTAGTGCGTATTGTTTCCAGTACAGTGGAGTAGCCGCCAGTAATTTTTTGGTTACTCAGATTTAATTAGGTAATTGTAATTAATTAACTAACTCGAGAAGTACTGTCCTAATTATCAAAGGGTCAATGAGAAGATTGTAGAGCAACACGAAAAACTCCCGATACAGCTTTCTCTTGCTCAATACGTGCTACATAAATGTTTTTCCGAGCGTGAAAGAAGTTCGCGAATACACGCAGAATTGCCGCGCGACTGGCCGCTCGAGGCATTTTGCGTGTATTCGCAGTCTGTCTTCCTGGTCTGTCTTCCAAGTTACTGCCCATTAAAGTCCCTACCGCATCGTTGAGCGTGCATCACCCGTTAACTATTTGATTGAGCCCGTTGAGCCGTCTTCGGACATGCGCCGTCATGGACGAGGCATTGTCAACACCGAGCGCCTCAAGCCATATTATTTATTTATTTATTCACGTTGCCTCACAGGCTCCAGCATCGGAGCATTGTGTGAGGGGGGGGGGGGGGGGGATTACATAGATAGGGGTAATGTCAGGAGCATGAGTAATATCACTATGCAAAAACAATGCTTATTGACTGTCTGTACCCATCACTGAAAAGTAAACACAACATTCATCATCATCATCATCATCATCAGCCTATATTTATGTCCACTGCAGGACGAAGGCCTCTCCCTGCGATCTCCAATTACCCCTGTCTTGCGCTAGCGTATTCCAACTTGCGCCTGCGAATTTCCTAACCTCATCATCCCACCTGACTTTCTGCCGTCCTCGACTGCGCTTCCCTTCTCTTGGTATCCATTCTGTAACCCTAATGGTCCACCGGTTATCTATCCTACGTATTACATGGCCTGCCCAGCTCCATTTCTTCCGCTTAATGTCAACTAGAATATCGTCTACCCCCGTTTGTTCTCTGATCCACACCGCTCTCTTCCTGTCTCTTAACGTTACTCCTAAGATTTTTCGTTCCATTGCTCTTTGTGCGGTCCTTAACTTGTTCTCGAGCTTCTTTGTTAACCTCCAAGTTTCTGCCCCGTATGTTAGCACCGGTAGAATGCAATGATTGTACACTTTTCTTTTCAACGACAGTGGTAAGCTCCCAGTCAGGATTTGGCAATGCCTGCCGTATGCACTCCAACCCAATTTTATTCTTCTGTAAATTTCTTTCTCATGATCAGGGTCCCCTGTGAGTAATTGACCTAGATAAACATATTCCTTTACAGATTCTAGAGGCTGACGGGCGATCCTGAATTCTTGTTCCCTTGCCAGGCTATTGAACATTATCTTTGTCTTCTGCATATTCATCTTCAACCCAATTCTTGCACTTTCTCGATGAAGGTCCTCAATCATTTGTTGTAATTCCTCTCCATTGTTGCTCAATAGGACAATGTCATCTGCAAACCGAAGGTTGCTGAGATATTCGCCATCGATCCTCACTCCTAATCCTTCCCAGTCTAAGAGCTTGAATACTTCTTCTAAGCATGCAGTGAATAGCATTGGAGAGATTGTGTCTCCTTGCCTGACCCCTTTCTTGATAGGTATCTTTCTACTTTTCTTGTGGAGAACCAAGGTAGCTGTGGAATCCTTGTAGATATTGCCAAGATATTCACGTATGCCTCCTCCACTCCTTGATTACGCAATGCCTCTATGACTGCTGATATCTCTACTGAATCGAATGCCTTTTCATAATCTATGAAAGCCATATAGAGAGGTTGATTGTACTCCGCAGATTTCTCGATTACCTGATTGATGGCATGGATATGGTCCATCGTAGAATACCCCTTCCTGAAACATTATACAATACTTAATGTGTTAGTATTTAGAAAAAATGGCCGTTACTTCGGCCCTAAACCTAGTTGGATCACGGATCTCCACGATGTGCTCAGGAAGGCCATTCCAGTGAATGATAGCCTGCGGCAAAGCCGACGAATTAAATGCAACGGTTCTACCAGAAATGCGTTGGAAGCTTAGAGGGTTGTTTAAACGACATGAAGTGCGGTAAGGTTGTGCAAGAGGCAGCGTTGAATGATTGACACTATGGACTATCTTGTGGAATAGACAGATTAGGGCGATTATTCTCCTTGATTGCAATGTAGAAAGTGAGAGCGACGATTTAATGCTTGTTATGCTTGAGTGACGGTTGTAGTTCCTGGAAATGAAACGTGCGGCACGATTTTGAACCAATTCGAGGTAATTAATTAAATAAGCCTGATGAGGTGACCAAATGAGTGATGTGTACTCGAGTTGCGGACGAACAAATGTTTGATAGGCGAGCTTACGCGTAGTGGCAGGAGTTCCATGGAGATTACGTTTTAGATATCATAATGTGCGTGATGCTTTGGCTGTTACTTTCTGTATGTGGGTGGACCAGCAGAGGTTACTCGTGAAATGAACGCCTAGGTATTTATATGAAAGCGTACGGGACACTAAGGTATTATTCAGTAAGTAATTGGAAGAAGAGATTGATTTTTTCCGGCTGAATGTCATGAGCTTGCATTTTTCGGTGTTAAGTGACATTTGCCATGATGTGCACCAAGCGGTTATGCGATCGAGGTCACTTTGAAGTGCTAGGTGATCTGAAGATGAACGAATTTTGCGATAAATAATGCAGTCATCTGCGAACAAACGAATGGTTGATGCAATGTTAGAGGGCAAGTCATTAATGTAAATGAGGAACAGCAACGGGCCCAGGACGCTACCTTGAGGTACACGAGATAGTACCTCGCTAAATTGAGATGAGTGATCGTTAACAACTGTGAATTGTTTGCGAGATGACAGGAAGTTCCTTATCCATGAGGTTGTTGATGAGTCTAGGTTAAGGGAAGTGATTTTAGCTATTAAGCGTGAATGCGCGACACGGTCAAATGCTTTTGAGAAGTCTAAGAATATGCAGTCTGTTTGAAAGTTCTCATCCATATTGTGTAGCAGTTCGTTAGTAAATTCTAGCAGTTGAGTGTCACACGAGAAGCCTTTCCTGAACCCATGCTGGTTAGTAAAAAAGAAATTATTACTGTCGAGATGCTGCGCAACGCCTGATACGATTATGTGTTCGAGGATCTTGCATGAAACTGATGTCAATGAAATGAGGCGATAATTACGCGCGTTTGTTTTATCACCTGATTTGAAAATGGGGATAATCTTTCCAATTTTCCAGTCATTTGGAATTTCTCCAGTTGTTAGGGACTGACGAAAGATGTAAAATAGAATATTGCTTGAATGTATGACAGTGTTTTTGAGTATTTTTTTATCATCAACACCGGCGGAAGTTGATATTTTGAGACTGTTTATCAATGATGCAATGCCGGCGACACTAATTTCTATGGGGCTCATGTATTGGTAGTCTACATCAGCTAATGCTGGAATATTGGAATGGTCTTCCTGCGTGAACACTGAAGCAAAATAGTTATTGAATATAGTAGAACATTCTTCTTGATTAATTGGAGCACCAGTGTCATTTAACAAGGAAATAAGAGCCGGAGTGTTAGCGGGTGATATCGTTTTCCAGAATTTTTTGGGGTTGTGCGTCATAAGCGATTGAAGGTCGTGGGAATAATATTTAAACTTGGCTTTACGGATGGCACTGCAATATTCTTTATCGGCGATTGTATGTTTCTGCCATGAAGCCGGTGTGCCCAGGCGCTTAGCTGCTTTGAAAAGTCGCTTTTTCTTGTTTTTTAGTGCACACAACATTCGATTAAGCCATGGTTTAGACGCGTTCATGCGAAAGGAGCGTAATGGTATATGAGAGTGGGTTAATTCCAGTAAACTATGTTTGAACAAAAGCCAGTTGTCATTGACAGAACGCTGAAAAAACGTCGCAAGGTATGTGTCACAAAAACTTTGCAAGCCGAGATTAATAGCATTGTAGTCAGCACGGTTATAATCAAAAATACGTTTAGGTGTTAGCGCACGTGTGCATGAAGAAATGGAAATCATGAAATTCAGCAGCATATGATCACTAAATCCCTCAGAACAAGAAATAGCGCTAAAACTGTCAGGGAATGACGTGAGGACGCGGTCGAGCGTGTTGTTGCCTCGGGTAGGCTGATTAACTAGTTGGACCAATATGAAATCGAGAGTTAATTGAATAAAATTAGTGCCGTCACGCGTTCGTGAACTTAAGCTAGGCCAATCAATTTCGGGATAATTGAAGTCGCCAAGTAGGCAAATACTTGATTTTGGAAATTTAACTTTTATTTCAGCGAGGTTATCATGCAAATCGGAGACGAAAGATTGGGGACTGTCTGGTGGTCTGTAACAGACTCCTAAAATATGTTTAGTAGATGGCGAAGTGATGCAAACCCACAAAATCTCTAATTGGCTGGGAAGAATAACGGGAAAGGACGTTATATGCTGTTTTACTGCAATCAGCACCCCGCCTCCCCTTTTGTCGTTCCTATCATTTCGGTAGACAGTGAAGTAATTGAAATCTGGCAGGACTTCGTCGTTCCTAATCTCTTGGTGCAGCCACGTCTCGGTTAGTACTAAAATGTCACATTCACAGTTGTCCAGATATGAACAAAGTTCGATGCGTTTAGGAAGGATGCTGCGTATGTTAATGAAGCATAAAGATAGCTGGCAGTGTTTAGTGCTATTACGATAAGGCAAACATTTGTTTTTCATGACACCTGTCGCCGAGCTACACCTTTCCTATGCTGAAACTAGTGTTACGACGTCGTTAGTGGCGTCGTATACGTAAACGCTGTCATTTATTCTTAGCTTATCAACATTAAGCTTGAACGGAACCTTCTTTGTTTAGCAAATTCCAGCAACTTCTTCCTAGCCAGTCGTGTCTGCAATGAAAAATCTTCGCGCACCGCAAAGTTGGTTCCTTTGAGCTTGGGACTGTTTCCAATTATCTGTTGCTTATCTTTAAAGAACGTGAATTTCACCATCACTGGCCTGCATTTTCCCGAGTCGTATTTACCAATGCGATGTGCCCGTTCTATTTTGGATGAATCAATCATTATGTTCAAATTATCCTTGCACAGGTCAATGACTTTTGTTTCAGCACTTGACCACGTCTCAGAAATATCATCGGGAAAGCCGAAAAACAGCAAGTTACTGCGTCGAAGCCGGTTTTCTGCATCATTACAACGCGATTCAATTGTTTTGAGTTTATGAGAGATGACGCTGGAAACCGCCCCAGGAGAAACAGCTGACGACGTAGCGGGGTTATTTTTTAAGTCTGAAACGTCGACTTCAACGGCGCGGAGCCTAGAAGACAATTGTTTCAGTTCAATATCTACTGACGCCTGCCACAGCTTCAACTCTCTCAAATCCCTTCGAATTCCATCTTGACCGGATTCGATCCTTTGTACAGTTTCCAGCACCGTAGTCAGTACGCCATTAGGATTGGGTCCGGGGTTACTTTCCACGTCTCCGGAAAGAATTAGCAGTAGGGCTTCTCAAACAACGTCGTACAATTCCTTCACATATTTCTACGTCAAATAACCACTCTCTGGGGCACGACACCAAGAACAGGAAGCGATTCTTGCTTTTTAGGCAAGTGCAATAATCAAGGTAACTGACCTGGAAGAGTACGAAAGGTAAGCGCTCCATTGCCGATGCGGCGTCGTGCCCCAGAGGGGCGTTCACGGGCAGCAGTTTATATTCCGCGTGTGGCCGGCACTGATAGTATAGTATCAGTGGTGGTGAATGACTGTGGTTGCCAGCCGAAGAACTGGTTATCATCCGGATGGTCCTGTAGGTGGGGCTGTTGCGTCCAATCCACGGGTTGGTCCGCGTTTTGTAGAGGGCAGGTGAAGACCGCGTCCGATGCCGACGAAGGTAGCGATGAGCCAAGGAACAGGGCAGCCTGGAAGAGTACGAAAGGTAAGCGCTCCATTGCTGATGCGGCGTCGTGCCCCAGAGGGGCGTTCACGGGCAGCACTTTATACTCCGTGTGGCCGGCGCTGATAGTATAGTATCAGTGGTGGTGAATGACCGTGGTTGCCAGCCGAAGAACTGGTTATCATCCGGATGGTCCTGTAGGTGGGGCTGTTGCGGCCAATCCACGGGTTGGTCCGCGTTTTGTAGAGGGCAGGTGAAGACCGCGTCCGATGCCGACAAAGGTAGCGATGAGCCAAGGAACAGGGCAGCCTGGAAGAGTACGAAAGGTAAGCGCTCCATTGCCGATGCGGCGTCGTGCCCCAGAGGGGCGTTCACGGGCAGCAGTTTATATTCCGTGTGGCCGGCGCTGATAGTAGTATCAGTGGTGGTCAATGACCGTAGTTGCCAGCCGAAGAACTGGTTATCAACCGGATGGTCCTGTAGGTGGGGCTGTTGCGTCCGATCCACTAAAGTCCCTATATAAGAAAAGTACCGCCATCTACTCTTTCCTCCGCCGCCTCCTCTCCTAAAGCGCTTGCTTTTTTCTTTACTTTTTGCTTGCGAAAGCCAAGTCCACGGTGGCGCACCTAGAAAGTCCAAGTTGAAGCTTTCAGGCCGGGCGCGCGCCGCCGCCGCCGCCGGCGACTGCGGCTGCGCAGAGGACTTTCAACAGGGCTCTGAGGCGAAAAAAAAAGAAACTATAAAGAAGTGAAAAGCGCGCGCTATCATCGTCCAATCGGAGATACGGGAGAGAGAGAAACGGCGTTTATCAAAGGATGGCGGTACTTTTCTTATATAGGGACTTTACAATCCACGGGTTGGTCCGCGTTTTGTAGAGGGCAGGTGAAGACCGCGTCCGATGCCGACGAAGGTAGCGATGAGCCAAGAAACAGGGCAGCCTGGAACAGTACGGAAGGTAAGCGCTCCATTGCCGATGCGGCGTCGTCTATGATCGACTAATAAATAGTGCCGAGCTGCTTGGTCGCCGGACGGATCCCTTTTGGTCCCCGGGGTAATTGTAGTGAAGAAGAGGGACGATACAGTGGGGCATCCTCACCAGCGCTGTCTAGCAATGCGCTGTCTCCAGCGCATTGCCCGGACTCCGCTCGCGGTTACCTGAACTGATCCAACGGTCGGCCCCAACGCTAGCGTGCAATACACACCGTTACAATATATATATATATATATATATATATATATATATATGAATGAGAAGGGCACCGAGGGGCCCGATTTTTATTAACCATATCATAAGAAGCCAATCAACAATGACACCACGGACAACATAGGGGAAATTACTTGTACTTACTAATTGAATTGAAGATATGATAAGTTAATGGAAATGAAAATGACTGAAAAACAACTGGTCTGTAATGCCTGTGCGCCGCACAGGCATTACTATAGGCACTTTACCACTTTTGTAACGCTCAGTACTGCATGCACAGCGGTTTATTAGCGGCGAGATTAGGGTGCCTCGATGCCAGCGCCGCCGTTCGATCAGGGTGGTGCCATCCTTTGACCGCCCCCGCGCCGCCGCTTTCTCGCTGCGACGCCATCTTGATTCACAGCGAGCGGTTGCGATTGCTTGGTGCCGGTGCTTAGTTCGAGACACAGTGCGCGCGGATGCTTCGCTGACGCTTCCACTTGCTGGACAGTGTTCAGCCGCATGAATGACAAGCTTGTCAAGTGCATAGAGTCGACATGACGGGCTGTTCTGTTCCCAAGTGCACTGGATCGACGCGTAAAGGGCTTCGTTGTTTACGCTTCCTCCGGGAGCCAGAGCGAAGGAAGAGATGGGAAGCCCAAGTAAAGCGGTATCACTGGAAGGCAACGGATAGCTCCTACATTTGCGAGGTAAGTGTCAAGAAAGTTTAGACTATCGCACCGTGTTTTTCATTTAAATAAGAAAGTATTCTCTGATCCACGCTCACGTACCTACGTTCGCTCACGAACTAAGCCCTGCACCGATGCTGTCTGAGTAGCCTATGGTTTGCGAGCGCGCGTCGCATAGGCTTTTGCCGTTTTGATCGGCGCAGTCTATGCGAGTAGTACCCTTATTTTAAGGACTGACGAAAGTGCTTCGCCGCGAAATAGTCTTACATTAGCTACAAATCGTCATGTAAACCACCTATTTTACTTTTGCACGGGAAGCGCACATCGTGTGTGTGTCTCTTGTTTTTTTTTTTTTTGTTGTTTTTTTGTTTTTTTTTTCTCAGTTTCTTTTTTCGCTACTGGTTATTTGGGACTAAAGAACGCAGTGCTTCTTCTGGGGAGAGCGGCTGTTGTGTACGTGGCAAGCGAAGCATTGTGATTTTCTCTGATTTCTCAGCAGATATCTTGCGGATCTCAGGTTGTTACATTATATAGCTGATTTTTTAGACGAATATATTTGTAGAGTGGTGCTCGTAAGCCGATGGTCATTCGTGCTCATTCCCGATCGTAGTGGGTACTGTGACGGTCTTTAAATGCCTGTGCACGGTATGCCCAGGTGTAGTAGAGTTAAGGGGCATCATAGGACCAAAATGTTTCGGCGCTTTCTGGCATAGTGTCTGTTGTAGCCTGTGCATTTCTTCGAAACGTGTGAAGCGAAATAATACAGCATTACTTCCGCGAAAATTTATTTTTAAGAACTGTAATGGGTTCTCTGTATTTACAAGGCAACTTTTCATATAAATAATCACTTTTGTTGTTTTACTTGTACTTAGAAACACTTTGAAGAGGACCAGTACGAGGGAAATCGACAGGATGGGCGCCGTCTGTTAAAGTCAACAGCCCTACATCATCATGGACTATATTTTCGAAGTGAAAAACATTGCTAATCTGTATTTGACTGTCTTAGTTTCATTTACGGTTTTTGTACGCGATATGTATGCAGTGTTGTTTATTTTTTCAATGTAGTTATCAGTGTTCTAATGGCTATTTATAAAATGTTCTGTACTCGCCATCGATGTGTTTGGCTGATGCGACGTATTCGATGGTAGCTGATGTATTCTGGCTGGATATCTTGATTAATATTACCCGCGGTTGCGTTTTCTTGGTTGTATTCTTGTTTTCGATTTATATTGTGTGTAATGAGGTTGATGTACTCACTTGAAATCCCCCTCCCCATGTAATGAATAAATTAAAAAAAAAAACTCTCTCCATCCCGAATTGTGTGTGTCGAGCCTACCTTACGAATTTTTTTTATCTCGTCTTTCAACATAACCTTCAGGCGCCACACAGTACATATAATTTTTCATGTACATATCTCTTTCGTGATTGACTGTACTAGACATTACCAAGTAAATGTATTTTGTGCGTCGTTTGGTTTCTTGTGTGTACTACGCAAGATTGACACAGACAAGTTACGTTACATGTTTCTCTACAGCACTAACTAAACCTTATTTTCACATCGCAGTTATTTTTACACCAGCTTAATCCTGTCAGCACACAGTTTTGTGGGCAAAAAAAAAGCTAAATTACGCATAGATATGGTCAGATAATTGCAACGAACGCGAAGAGCACGCGCAACGCAAGGGAAACTAACCGCCATGCGCGAGTGGCTGGCTACGGTAAAGGAGGCGTGACGTGTAAACCAAAATACAACAGCGAAAAAGAAAAACTTCCACACACAGGGGGTCGCAAACCTTATATACCAAGCATCGAAGCGCAAAAAAAAAATAGTGCGTATTTCAAACAAACACACGGCATATTAAATGTGATTGAATTAGGCAACTTGGGGTATGTTCCCGGCGCCATACATTTGCGCCTTCGACCTTCGACGAGTTAACGGCTATTGGTTATAAAGATGTGCAGATGCGATACCGATAAAAAAATCCTGACCAAGGCAAAGCACTTGGAAGCGCGCCGCGAGTAACAACACTATTTATGAACGCAAGCGTAGCTGAGTCTGAGCTCGTGTGATTCAATATGGTGGCACCAGCGGGGTTGTCTCCACCCTGAACGGCGGCGCTGGCATCGAGGCACCCTAGGCGAGCTGTTGGAGTGGCGCCCTCTCGCGAGTGACGTCACGGCGAGGACTCCGCTTCCTCGTCTTCCGCGCGCGCTCGTTCCCTTCGTGCATTGTCGGGGTATTGGTGGCTCGAGCCGCACTTGTTAAACGATGTTTCGGCTTCTTTCTGCTGTCGTGCCTGAGCCGCAGTTTCGTCTTCGAAACCGCGGGAGTTGTGAAAACTTGCGGCTTGGATATCGCAAGCTATGTAACGTTGAAGGGGTCTACTGGTTTTGCAATGCATATATCCGCCGTGCCTGTCCATAAATATTGCGTAAAAAGAATGTCTGGAAATTCAAACCGCGAAGTTATGTATGATGCTCCGCTAAACACTTAACATTCCCTTAGTAGTTATAGCTATGAAAGACATTGCATTTTACATGGAAGAAATATCTTGGTATTTGGTGTCAACATTATAAATCCGTGTTAGAAGCACATTGTCCAGCGAAGCTTTATCATGATTCTTATTACTCTGGTGCGTTGTTCTGGTGAAATGTGTCCACTTTATTCATGCGTAAAAGAAAGAGTTAGGCGCTCATATGACATAAAAGATTTTGCAACTACTTTCACCATTCTCTGAAACAGGCACCCAGGAAACGCATTGTTCATGGCTGTTCACACGACGGCGCGTCATGTATATAGTATGTACGAGTATGTACTTCACGAATACCATAACAGCAATCACCTGGAAGAAAATTTCGTGCTTGAGATCGAAAGCCAATCAACTGCAAGCGATGAAATGTTTCATAGTGGCCCTCACTGGCCTTTATTGACAATATGGCACCCCCCCCCCCCCCCGCAACGGAAGCAACCGATTGTCAATATAACGAGGCACGCATTGTTCGCGAAACCCATCAGTTCACTAAAACTTCAAATTGGAGCCATGAAGTAGTTCTTTACAGCGCAAATTGCAATGCCTAAAGTATACTCGACGCACTTCAGCGCAGCCTAGGCTGCTTTGAAAAGGAAAGTTCAAACACCTTCTGCCTCACCATGTCTCGACCCTGTCTTATTTAACATACACAATCTGAGAACTATTCGCTTCGTCAGTAGATAAAAGAGAACCCCGCAAGCCCGCCTCCTAAAGACCCCACAAGCCTCACACGCCTCACATGAATTCACTTGATTTTTGTCCTCCACCGGGGAATAATGATATCTTCGATATGTACCATTCTTCTATGAATGCGGCTTCGACTTCTTGCTGGATGGAGCCATACAGTCCAAACTACATATGTCACTCAAAAATTTCGGCCGAGCAGCCTGTGTCAGTTCGCCAAACAGATTCGTCATGTCTGTTCCTCAAGCAACAAGCATTAAACATTGGTTAAGTGAGTTGAACGTGTAGCACGGAAAAGGGAATAACTATTTATACATTCCTTTCGGTTTGTTGCAAACAGCTGTGAGCTTCAATCAGCTTTACTTCAAATTACCGCCACTTAAAATTAACCGGTGAAGGCTTAATATTGAGGAGCAGTTAAAAAAGCAAGTGGTGCTGGCAGAATCTAGAATGCAGTGTTAGTTAAGTCCTCGTGTTACTGCCGAGCGCATCTGTGAAGAAATGCAAAAGTTCAATATCATACCATGACCTACTTGTCATGAGCAAATATGTTTTAGCAGGTTAAAATCAAGGTAAATGTTGTCTAAGTCATACATAGCCAGCGTTTGTGACATGCTTGTTGCACCACGGCAGGGATGGTATCCTAACTAGATTCTTATGTGCTGTGTCATATAGCTAGCGTTTATGCTTTTGTTCACGTGAGCTAGCGCAGCAAAGTGTAGATCCGCGCATTAAAAACCCGCAACGGGCCGGTCTGAGCTCCTTCGGCTGGCACTGTAGCGTTGCCGTTGAGAAATATATTGTCGTATAGAAAATCAGCTCTTTGAATAAATTTTCGCGAATGAAGACGTCGTAAAAACATATTTTAGAGGACCGTCATAAGTATACAAGCATGACACACAATCGGGCAAGTCGTTAATGTATATTAGAAAAAGTAATGGACGTAAAACAGAGCCCTGCGGAACTCCTGATGCTACGTTAATTAAGGGTGAATCATGACCGTTGACAGAAACATACTGTCGGCGATTGATTGTCGGCGATGTCGGCGATTGTCGGCGATGTCGGCGGTAAGTACATTATGGTCAAGGTTTAAAGAGGAAAGTTTCTGCATAAGCAGCACATAAGTAACCTTATCAAAAGCCTTTGAGAAGTCTAGAAAGGCGCAATCGATTCTGGAATTATTGTCTGGTATAGAGTGCAAGCGGTGAGTGAAAAGAAGTAATTGAGTTTCACAAGAAAACGAACACCTGAAGCCGTGTTGTGATGATGTCAAGAAAGAATTTGATTTCAAAAAGTTAAAGACATGACTGTACAATACGTGCTCCATCAGTTTGCAAGGGGGGATACTTGTTAGCGAAATGGGCCGATAATTTAATGGAGAATGTTTGTTACCTGATTTATGAACATGAACCACCTTCCCAATCTTTCAATCAAAAGGAATGATACCATGATCAAGCGACTGCTGGAAGAGTTGAGCCAAAAACATAGATGAGTAATGTTTACTTTGTTTTACAAATTTATAGTTGATACTGTCAGTTCCACAAGACAAAGAAATCTTTAGCGAGTCGATTAGGTGTACTATTCCAGAGTGCTCGAACATGATAGGGGACATCAAAGGATAATCATGATGTAACACATATTTAACACAATCAATTGTACATGAAGAAAAATTGTGCGAAAAAACATTGTTAAACACTGAGGCGTATTCTTCGGGTGGTATAGGTTCATTTTCAGAATTATTAAGAGAAATAACATTGGTTTCAGTCACATTTACGCTTCTCCAAAATGCTTTAGGATTACCTAATAAGAGGGCTGGGAGAGTATTAATAAACTAATAATGTTAGGCGTGATAGAGTGCTGCGCCGTACTCGGCTTCAACATTGTTATATGCTTCCCAGTGATTTCCTGTTCTTCGTAACCTTGCTGAATGAAACAAGCGCTTTTTTATTGGACAGACGCTTTAGCTCTTTGTTAAACCAAGGTGACGCTTTATTGCACTGAATGCGTCTCAGTGGAACGTATGCAGTGATAAGCTGCGCGACTTTATGCCGAAATAGAACCCAGTTTTCTTCGACATTCCGTGTATCAAACTAATGACGTATGCATCAAAATACGTGCACAGTTCCTGTTAATAATATCAAAATTTGCTTTTTTGTAGTCGCGGATAAATATCTTTGGTTTTTTATGTCTGGAAAAAGACATGTTAATGTCGAAATGGAGCAGCGAATGGTCGCTAAAACCAGGCAAGTATATGAGTGTTGAGATTAGATGTGGGCCCCCTTCTTGGGGGCCCACATCTGTCGGCCCCCTTCTTGATTTTGGACAACTACAAGCACAATCACTCTAACAACCTGTCTTGAACCTTCATCTCAATAACATGTGTGCCTCCGTGTTTGGCAAACTCTGTTGCTTACAAGCTTAAATTAAGCTTCACCAAATGATAAACTCCTGGCCTATCAGAGCTCAATTATACCGAAACTTGAGTACTCCTCTATTGCCTGGGACCCATACATTCAGCGTAATATAAGTAGTCTTGAATCCGAAGACAGACTGTCCAGTTCGTGTAGAACCAATTTTCGACCTTCGACTCTCCAACTGAACTAATCAGATGTAATGACATTTTGTTGTTTCAATTGCGCAGAAAAAAATGTCCGATTTGAATTTCTTTCCCAACTTCTCAATAACAAATCAGCATTCGACCACTCAATATATATATAAATCCCCTATTGACATGAACAACTCGTCACCATCATCAAAATACTTTAACCGGCTATTTTGCCCGAACTGACACATTAAGTATTTTTTCTTTTCCACTCACGACTGCTGACTGGAATCGCTTAGATCAATCGCTTCATTAGAGAACTTTGTCACAATTATATTTGCACTTTTTAACTGTTGACATATTTTGGGCATTGTTCTCTTTCATTTATTTTGCCCTCCTTGCATAGACCTGGGTTCCGCAGTGTTGTGAGCGAGAAGGAGAACCGATGGGCTCAATTTTTGTTAGCCGAACAAAGAGACAGACAATGAAGCCAGAGGAAGCCCCTACGGAAAGGAACCTAATCGTTTCGTCTAACTGCAATGGCAGAAATAATAATACAAAGGGAAGGTGGACGAAAAGAAGCTCGAGACCTCAAATGTGGCACCACAGGAGGGCTTGTTTGCCAGTAGCTCCTGTAATGCCTGCGATTAAAAGGATCACCTACCGCACTGGTCATGAGCGGCGCTGGCTAGGGCTACATCTATAGTGCACATACACAGTGGCGGCAGCTTTTATTTATTTATTTTCGATACCCTCAATCGCCGAAGCTTTGCAGAGGGGAGTGGGTAACAAATAAAGAAAAGAACAGAATGAAACATGCAGCATTATACAGTATTAGCGACAAATTGTAAACGTGAAATGAAACACAACTAAAACAAATATAACTCAACTGAAACAGAACAGAAATAAACACATCATGTTATACAATACTATTAGCAAAATTTGAACGTAAGAGAAATTTGGGAAAGGGAGAAAAGAAAACATGAAGCAAACTAAATTGCAGGCATCACGACACATGTAAAAAAAAAAAAAAAGACAAAGAAAGAAGTGGGGAGGTTCCAATCGTTTGATGTGTGCGGTATGAAAGAAAAATAAAATGTGTTTGTTTTGCAAAAAATGCCTTTAACTTTGTGTTTATGGTCAATCCGGGATGAGCGATAAGTGGGTGGCGTAATAAGCTCGGTACGTAGTGATGAATGATGGAAGACCTTATGAAAGAGGAAAAGACGGAAGTACTTACGACGCAGTGACAGAAATGGCAGTGATAGAGATTGTTTCAATGCTGTTATACTTGCTGTACGATGGTAATTAGAAAGAATGAATGAAATTAGAGCTTAATTGGCATAAAGCACCACATGCATCATAGGCGGAGGGTTCGCTCCCCAGAAAGCAAAAATCGCCTGCGGCACAGCTTTCACACGACCTCTCAAGTCTTCCAGAACGACCTCTTCGACCATGGCCTCCCACCTGCGACTTATGGGTACATTCGTGTCGCCGCTTCCATCAACATCCACCGGCAGTGAATGCGCTCACTGTAACCATCTCTTCCTCAACGGAGGGATTAGTCAGCGGGGAATGAATTTGAGGGATTCAAGACAGAGAGCACGTGAGCTTTTCCAGCCCCTTCCGATGAAAATGAGCGAAATTTGAAATCAAATTATAATAATTGGCACAATATTTGGCCCAAGATGCAAGTGCGAACCTGTTTTACAGAACGGTAAAATTTCGTCAGAACACAACAATAAAGATACACACGATGTAACAGAACGCTGCCCCCATAAAACAGCTTGGGGTAAATGCCCCTGGAGGCTACCGGTAGTTTTGCCCGATTCGTGAATTTGGGTCCAAGGATGACAGTGACTTACGCAGTTTTGAGATTAACAAATGTCATTTTTTCTGGCTCCTTTCAGTCGGTTTTTAACCGTCAGTTTCTTGGTGTCCAGCTATCGCTTTTGAATGATGATTGTGGTATTCTCGGTTACGCACGTGACATTGAATGTGTTTATAAGTATCTTCGGTTTCTTATTAAAAATGTTTAATTGCAAGTTTACCGCTGTCTAGTGACCTTCCTTCTTAGAATATTGCTTATTTGCACTGATTTCAGTATAACTCCTCCTCTGCTACTGTGTGAACAGCTTTTCCGGGAGTGTCGTACATTCCCACTTGGCTGACTACAAACATGAAACAAAGTAGGGCGAATGCACATGAATAGGCCGAACGGCGATCGCATTGTTAGGAGTTATTCCTTTTTCTGTAAGTACTTATCTGCCTAAAGAACTGGCCCTCTTCATTTCAAATCCTAGTCTCTGTCTGTATGCGTATTCTTGATGCGACGAAGTCCATTCCCTACAAGTTGTCTTGTTACTAACTAGGGATAGACACACCGACATTGCTTCAGAAAGCCACGTCGCCAAGCTTAGAGTCGCAGTGTACATGAGCGAGTAGTTTTGGCAGCGAAATGTTGCTATATGGGCCATTCCGTTGCTTTCAGAACGCAGCTGGAATGAATGTCATTTTCAGCAGCCTGTAAGAGAACGCGAATGCTGTATCTTGACGCAGCGCTATGCAGAAGTGCATTTCTTGCAAAGAAATATATATATAACGAAAGCACACAACGATCGGCCGGCTGCAGCGCCCTCTGGCCAAATGGCGCGCAGCCACCGATCAATGCGGCGCGGCGGAGAAGCGCTGCCGCCGCGGGACCGAGCAGGTAAGCCCCGATCATGGCCGCCTTTCGGCCACCCTGGTCAGACACGAAACGTGTCCTGAGGAGCGACACGTCGAGTGCTGCCTCGCTAGGGAATGGCGTCGCCACTGGTGGGGCTCTTTGTTGGGCTAGGATTCTTCTAGCGGTCTTGAATGGCGCTTCTAATATTGTGCATCGCTAAGACATCTCCTATTATTCGTGGTGTCCATATAACTTCACATGGAACTTTTCTAAAAAATTACGCATTCAGTGAAATACACGGAACGTGGAGGTGCTTACACCAGGTTCCGTGTTGGCCGCAACACATGTCCAACTTCATACGTATCGAAATTGAAATCGCAACTTGATCCTGCTGGCAGAAATTCTTAAATACTGAAATACTACAAAGGGCATAGGCTCTGCGCAACCCTTGTTCGGAATGCTCTCGATAACTTTACCATGCAGCTCGTGCGGAATTCATAATGAACGTCCCCGCTGTCTCTTTCTTTCAGTACACTTGTCACTGTTATCTACATTGTTATATTTATTTACATGTAAGCTCGCCGAAAACTGTTCGTGAACGTAGCTAGCAAGAAATTCCATAAATGTCTGAAAAGAGTATTCTTCGCAGGTGGTTGGCGGCGCCGCAATGTGACTGGCGTTGTGCCACATTAAGCAGAGTGTCATATGCGATCGAAACGTTGTTTTCCTACAGTCCGGCCACTGCGAACCACAGCGCGTTTCGTCAGGGCATGTGGGGCGAGCAGCCCGTGCCGGAGGCGATGGCGCGATCGCCCAGCCGCGAGTCGTTCGGCACCGACCTGTCACTGCTGTCGCTGTCCAGCCTGGGCTCCGAGCGAGCGCGCGCGAGGCGCTGCCTGCTACAGGTGCCTGGCGAGCTGCGGCGGCGGCGTCCCCTTTCGGGCGAGGTCCTTCTCGAGGAGGAGGCCGCGGCGCCGCTCGTCAAGAGCTTCAGCACGGCCGACATCGTGCAAGCGGCAGCCGCCGAGCAACCCCTGCGCGCCAGCGTCTCCGAGCTGGCGCTCGCCGAGCTCCCGGCGCGCCTCGAGTCGCGCTCGTGCTCGACCTGGGTCGCCGTCGGGGACGTGGCCAGTTCGCAGCTGCCCTCGCCACAGGTACTCGTAGCGCGCGCAGCACACTGCTTGCCATTTTTGTATGCGTCGGCATGTGGAAAGCCGCTCGAGACGGAGCTTAGAAGAGCGTGTGTGTGTATATATAATGTAACTGACGGTGGTCTGCTCCGGACCACCGTCAGTTGCACTTCGCTCCTCGAGAGGCAGTGAGCTCCTGAAAAACACTCTGTGGGGTGAACGCTGTTGAAATCCCGGACAAGAGGCGGGACGTAATGCTAACGCATTTATCTCGCATTTACCGCTAAATCGCCACTGCGTATTGTTCCCGTAATGAATTTTGCATTAATAGTTGGCTGGAGATTGCACAAAAAATGAACGGAAGAAAGCGAAAAACACACAATTGAAACCGACGCGCAGTGAGAGCTAACAGGGTGTGTGTTCGCTCCACTGTAGCGTCGCGTCGGTGTAGGTGATGTACAGTACAGCGCAGGGCGCATGCTCATGCTTGAATAAAAACTGCTGTTGCATAATATAGTACACGCAGTCTTAGTAGAGATAGCGACATACTGAACGGTAAGACGCGTCTTCAAAATGTCCCATTCGGCAAGAATGCCGCACTTGGTGGCATTCGAATTCATACAACTGCGCCGGAGCGCTACTTTTTCCTCTATGGTAAATTATATCACACGTTATACCGTAAAGACAATGTTTGCTCCAACCTTTCCATGTAGCAAGAAAAAAAAAAAGGATCACATGAGTTTTGGGAAAGTTTACGACAACATATTGAAACAGTCTTTCCTGGGGAGATATGGAAATGTTTGTTGTGCTGCCTGCCTTTCAAGAGCGCCGGTACTAAAGCCGGGGATTTCGTTTTTGTCAGCGGGCTGCCCGGCAAGAAACCAGGGCCCGAATTCACAGAAACTTCTTACGCTAGGATTTTTCGAAAGAAAGAATTTTAGCCAATCCGGATGCCAGACGTATCATTACCGAAGGCGGCCAGCCAAAGCGAAAAAGACAATCTTTGTGAATCTGGTCCCTGAATCTTTTCCCCAACAGAGCATCGGTGCAAAGCAAACGGCTATATATATATATATATATATATATATATATATATATTTTTTTTTCAAGACTGCCTTCATTTTTTGTCACCGAATGAGAAAGTCGGCGACGAGCACACGCAGCGCAGAACAAACAAGGACACACACCTCCGGTGGTTTGGTGTCCTTGGTCTGTTCAGTAACGAGACGAAAAGCAGTTGAAGGAAAACACGCACGTGTGCTATGTACTCAAATTTGTCTTGCGGGGCTATGCAGTCAGTGACCGAGACACATACGAAACTCGCAGGCCTCGGAAGCGGCGCTGGCCCCCGCAGACCTGGTGCGCTCGGTGAGCACCAGGGTGCGCCAGATGTACATCCGGCGCCGGCTGCTCTCCACGCACCGGGCCCTCGAGCGGCTCACCAAGAGCGAGCTGGACGTGAGCGGCAGCACGCTGCCGCGCGTGCACGTGACGGCCGACGCCAAGCTCACTGTGCGCGACGTGCAGCGCGACCGCGGGAAGCCGCTCACCAAGTACGAGCGCAACATGATGATCTTCGACTGGCTCCAAAACCTCGACCAGTCGTAGTTTTCGACCCAACGTGGGACTGGAAGAAGGAACCTTTTGTTCTGACCCGGGCGCGCGATTGTGCCAGCGGATTAGGTTGTTTGCTGCTTCCGTGGAGATTGAACCCAGGTCGCGAAGCAAGTCTCAAGCGGCACGCGAGTGCGGTCGGTGGTGCGCACCACGCGTGGCACCTTTGCGGTCTCGCACGCACGGGCGCTGCTGTTTACACAAGTCCAAAGATGGCTTTCACTTAATATCTCGACCTCCGTGCGCCAGACTGAAAGCTACACAACGGAGAAATCGGTAAAATTCGTCAACGAGACATCCTGGACAGCACATGTGAAGCTGCCTCAAGACTAGAACGTGTATCGTGCTGCAAACAAGGACGACCGAACAATCCCGTGCCGCCCCCCCCCCCCCCCCCCCCCAAAGAACGGCTGCTTTGCGTGTGTCGCCCCGCATCGTCTAAAGTGATACATGGAGATCCGCACTAAGCCCGCAATTAGCGCCAAAGTAAGCACCAGGAAACTTTCGAGCGTTAAGTTCCACGCCTCGTGTTAAGATACAGTTAAAGCTTTGAGCACTCACGCGGTCGTCGGCAATATTCCAGCTCATAAAGGGGGTTTGCGTACTCCTCGACGTCTCGCGATCCGCTAAGGGCACGGTCAGGTATTTTCACTAGATATAACCCAGTTGTAAAATGAGGCACAGAAAGGTCCGTGAGTAACAATGGTTCGTTTTGCGTATATTCAACTTGACAGGAATTAGTGAGCAGGTAGCCAGTGATCACCTTTGGTTACCTTTAAGCATGATATACTTGTAGGCGGTGTCAACCAGGTCCAAGCTCACCTTCCGCAAAGCTTGTACAACATCGTGGAGTCTCGTAAAACACACATTTTTCAAATTATCAGCGGTCATCTGCTTCAAAGCAATACACAGGCAACTTTCTTTTTTCTCAGAGGACGCAGCAGAGTTTACAAAGTTCAAGTAGGAAGCGCAGAAATCAGGCGAATACAACATAGTACAACCGGACAACTCTGCAGTAAACAAAAAAACACGAAAAAAAAATAATAGCATATGAGTCAATTCAGTAAAGTTATAAGCGAATGAAGAGCAAGAACGCTATAATAAAACATCGAAACTACGCAATGCAGAAAAAAAAACTATAAACTTAAAACAATCGTAAGAAGGAATATTACAAGAGGTTCAGAGTTGTTTTGACTTGCTATTTATAAACTAACAGGCCTTGACTTGAAGCGCTTCCTCAGCGACGTCCCTCAATTGAACTCCTGCAAAAAGGACTTGTTTGAGCAGCGCCTCTCCAGTGCCTTGGAATATACGCAGAAAGTGCCTGATAAAAATAATCGATGTTTAACCGCGCTGGTCGGAGAGCTGAGAGTCCTATTTTCTGCATGACGTAAGCGATTGAACATATCTTAGTAATTCCTTTCAGCCCCAATAGCAGAGTGATCAATTTGTATTTAAGAGCCGCCACAGTTTCGTAATGCTAACGATCGAGGGCAAAAAAGACGATAAAGGAAATTGCAACAGCGTCAGTAAATGACCAACCATGAGAGCATTCTAGTTGCGCTTGGAACATGGTTTTCCACAATGACTGCGATTCTGTAATCGCAGCTAGCCAGTGAGTATAGGGTTCGGCTGCGGGAGGTGCGTGGTTCGATCCCCACCACGGTGCACCCACCGGCTTATAAGACAGCGACTAGTAGCACTATCACTTAAGCATGTGTCAACAAGGCCATGGCGGAGCCGAAGTAGAGAAGGCATCAGACAGACGTGTGCGTAAAACAGCCGCCTGTCACCATTTTGTTTCTTTTTTTTTTCAAGTGCGTTATTTCTTGATCGGTTTGCATGAGGGCAGGCTATAGTTTACACAGTGGTCATTACTTTTATGGCTGGTATGGAAAAAGTTTTAATCACTTCACGGGGAAGGTTTGTGCTAATTATGAATTTGTCATGTTTTTCTCGTTTGCAGCGACGCTGTAAGCGCGATTGAATGAAGCAAATGTGTTCCACGAAAAAAAATGACATACAGGGCGTGATTGCCAAGCGGCCATACTGATTATTGCAGAATTAAAAGACGTGCTTCGGGGTCATATGCAGGCATATTTAAATATATATGGCCTAATTCACTGTGTAAAGTTCGTTAACTGCTGGTAGGAGCCACTCAAAAAAGTGCCGCGGTAGACTACTGGGGCGTGAATTAATGTGCGGGTTAAAGAATCTCAGGCGGTCAAAATAATCCAGATGATCCCTAACAACGGCGTCTCTCATATAGCCACGGGACGTTCAAAGAAGTTGAACTGACGATCATTCAATCAAAACACATGCTAATTCCAGGAGGGGCGACAAGAAACGGTCGTATCCGAATTGAAGTGCGCCGCAGAATCCCCGGGAAACTGCGTGTCGCACCTTGGAAATATACACTTGATGTATACGGGGTCCGGGATGTGAGTCACAAGGCATGGCTATGCGCTCACGGAAATATTTGGCCGTGTTGGTCATGGCCGCGGGCCCGGCTGCAGCAAGTCGTCACGTGTCAGCCATCGGCTGCATCTGCCTGGTTATTTTGGGCAGTGAGGAAGATTTACTTTAATGCGAAATACACTGCTAACCGCCCATGAAAGGTTTTAAATAAACTGCAATGAAACGAGTGGAACTCTTGACGAAAAAGCTTTGCGGCTCAGTTCGCGCCTCGAAAGTCTTCCGGATGGGCGCGGCGTCCGGAGAACGTTCTGCGTGATTGGAGGGGACATCTTTCAGCACAAGCATCGCGAGACATGTTTCTGCGACAATAAGTGCAGAAACACCTTTTACAGGCGTGCCACTACAAAATTTGTCAACTGCGACAAAGCCAACACAACGGATAATGGCGGGAATGAGCATTGGCGAATAAAGCGGCGCATGTAAGTGACGGAACACTTGGAGTGCCTAGCACAGATGGCTATGCACATCGCCATGGGAAGGCAACGCGACCGCCCGAATTCGACCCTCACGAGAACGATGGAGGGCGCTCTTTCTCGCTGTTTACACAAGTATCGTGAGGAGTATTGGGGTCTTCTTTGAAGATACGAAAAGTGTAGACTTCTTCAAGAAGAGTGCTAGCACAGTTGGCATCAGACTTGTGCGTAAGAAATTACACGTAATTAGTTACTTGTAGTCTGTTGCATTTTTTGGTAGTGACGTATTTGATCAATCACGTTCTTTCCCAGTAACGCTCACAGTGAATCAATTTCGCTTCTCGGTAACTAATTACATTTAACCAGGTACATTATTGACGAACAAGCTGTAATAGGCGACACAGCTTTCAGCAGTTGAATTTGGCGGGAACGAGAATAGAACGCTCGGTGGTCGTCTTATGCAACAGCCTTGCGAATGCCGGTCGACAACAGTCCTTTCCTCTTCTCCACCAGATGTTGACCGACCCTTTGAACCGGCGCCGCTGTCTGGCTCAATTCACTTCGGGCATTGATGCTCCGAAATCACCCACACATTATTTTTTTTTTTCCAGTTTACATTGGCCCTACCGGAAGCGCCTTCTCCGAGCCCTTGCAACAATGTAGCGTTGCGCTGCATAGAGCCTCAAGACGGATCGCAGCGGCATTGAGTAACCGTGTGCAATCGCGTGCGCAAGGTGTTCGTACGTTACAATACCGTTCTTCCCTCGAACGCGCAGATCGAGCGACGTTTCAATTCCGCTCCTGGAGGGCTCACGAAAGAGGAAAAGAGAGAGAGAGAGATGAGGACATGTGACCGATAAAAAAATTCGAAAATATTTGCTAGAGAAGATAAAGTGTGAAGGGCAACACAGGACGCACTGAAATAGTAATTCTATTTACTGTGTTTCTGCACTGTAAACAGTGTTGACAGTAAAATAACGTAAGTTTAATCAATTGCATTTTAATAATTGCTCAGTTACTTTCATGGGCCAATAATTTGTCGCTATAATCAATTACTTTTTTTGAATGAGGTAATTATAATGAGTTCTTTTTCTGTAACGTGAACAAGTCTGGCTGGCGTATAGCACCCGTGTGTGATCGAAAGTAAGGCCCTCGTGCATAATGCGAATGATCGCATGATTCGATTGGGAACGATGATGATATTGATGTAATCTAGTTTTGAAGAAACGCACACGCAATTCATATGGTTTTTGTTGGGTGTAAACAGCCCGCAAGTACCGTCACAAGCCACTTTAACAATTGTCTGCCTCCAACACTATAGCTGTACACTCTATCGTAATAATATCACATGAATGCTCCGTAGTAGGTAATTCGCGAATGATTGAGTGATACGTTAGTGAAAGAAAAAGATAAGTGATTCGGTTTATGCGGGTAGAGCGCCACTAGTCCAGGACCCCAGTGGCACTATGTTCGCGCACTTGCACAAGCACTAGTCTTCTTTTTTTCACAATAGGTATGCCAGCAAAGAGGAAACAAAAGAAAAAGCGTCGCTCCAATGCCTATAGCATCGATCTCGTCAATATGGCGTTATAATTGATCTAAACCAAAACAAAGTAACAAGACGGAGCTTCGCTGCTTTTCTAGCTTAAAGGTGGATAGATAGAGCCTGCGTTTAAAATCAGTTTTGGGGTTTTTTGAGTGCGGTCAAGCAAAAATACAGTAACCAATGCAAAGTCAATTGCCGTTGTACTAAGACAATCAAATATATGAAATGAAATGATTCCCGCGCAGTGCGTCGCGTGAACCATCTTGTCTTGCAACGACTGTTAAGCCTCTTGTTCATATTTTCGCTTCCAGAACGGTATATACCCAACTACAAAAATGCGGTTCATTTCGCAAAGTATTGCAAAAAATTGAAACTGACGCTCGTAAGGCGGCATACAGAAGCAACGCGTGGGTCGAACCGATGACAGTGGTTACGATAACGGGACATTTGGACCCTCGATCCGCGCCTATGTGAAACATCGTACCACACAGATTCTTTCGTGAAGCATTGTTTAATTTGCTTCATTACTGCTTTCGGCCGCCTGCATTAAAGGCGGTAGAACACGTTTACGTAGATTTTCGTAGATCATCCCAGCAACTACAAGACTATTTTAAGACTACCTTCTGTGTGTCAACTTTGTCTTAAGTTCTTTATAAAGTCCAAGTGCGATAAGATATCGCGCTACGCGCGCCATGTGAACTACTTTGTGCGAGGAAAAGCGTGCGGAGGTAAGCCGCGAAGGATGATCCCTTGATGCGCGCCCAATGTTGGCGGTCACGTGATAAAGCGTGCGCAAGGTGGGGGAGGGGGTGCCGTACCTCGAGAGTGCACTAAGAGGGGGAGAGGGACCGAGAGCGCGCGTCTCCTCCTCTAGCCCGACCATGGCTGCGCATGGCTGTCTGCGCGGCTGAGCGCGTACACATCCCGCGCCCTATCTTCACTGGCGGGTGCAAACGCTGGGCGAGCCCAGATGGCTGGTTGCTTCAAGTGCGCTGTGATCCCGCACGCCTAATAACAGCGAAGCTGTTTAAGCCAGCCGTAATTTGTGGTGCGTGCCAAGAAACTGCCGCGCCGTTGCCATGGCAACTCGGAGGAGGAGACCGCGTGCACGCGCACGCGGTCTCCTCCTTGTCAGCTCCCTGCCTTCCCGATCCCCAACTCTCTCCTCTCGGCGGCGCGCTGAGCCAGGAGAAAAAAAAGGCGAAAGCTTGCACTAGGCCGCGCAAAGCTTAAGACACAGCGAAGCTGGCCGATTGATACCGAGCGGCTAGCCTCCAACGCGTTCGGCTTCGGCAAGCGACAGCGTTCTTGGCACTGTACCAAACTTGGTTAGCCTGCCTGCGTTTGTGGCATGCCAGGAGCGCTGTCGCTCGTAGGCGCTGACGCGTCCAGCGCTAGTCACACGAAATGTCGCGAAAGGGAAGGTACCTCCGAAAATGATCGCTCGAGAATACCTTCCTACATGCATAGTTAAGTGAAACCAAGTTAAGACCTAGCAGCAACCAAGTTAATACCTATAGGAGTAGCAGCCAGTAAGTTTCGCTGTGCCTAAGCTTTGCGCGACCAGGTGCAAACTTGCCCGTTTTTTGTTTGAGGTCACGTTATCTCAAGTTTCAGAGACGCGTTGAAGCGAGAGGATACAAAAGTGTTCGCTCCTCCAGGCCGGCATTGTGATTCCCAGCCATCGAGTGAGATCTATTCAAGTTTCCCTGTGCATACGTGACACCATGATTGCTAATTTAATTAGTAAGCGAATGTTTACGGCAATATATATGGCCGATCGAGAAATCTGCGGAGTACAATCAACCTCTCTATATGGCTTTATAGATTATTAAAAAGGCATTTGATTCATTAGAGATACCAGCAGTCATAGAGGCATTTCGTAATCAAGGAGCACAGGAGGCATACTTGAATATCTTGGCAAACATCTACAATGATTCCACAGCTACCTTCGTTCTCCACAAGAAAAGTAGCAACGTACCTATCAAGAAAGGAGTAAGGCAAGGAGACACAATCTCTCCAATGCTATTCACCGCATGCTTAGAAGATGTTTTCAAGCTCTTAGACGGGAAGGCTAAGGAGTGAGGATCAACGGCGAATATCTCAGCAACCTTCGGTTTGCAGATGACATTGTCCTATTCAGCAACAATGGGGACGAATTACAACAAATGATTGAGGACCTTAATCGAGAAAGTGTAAGAGTGGGGTTGATTAATATCCAGAAGGCAAAGATAATGTTCAATAGCCTGGCAAGCGAACAAGAATTCAGGATCGCCAGTCAGCCTCTAGAGTCTGTAAAGGAGTACGTTTATCTAAGTCAATTACTCACAGGGGATCCTGATCATGAGAAAGAAATTTACAGAAGAATAAAATTGGGTTGGAGTGCATACGGCAGGCATTGCCAAATCCTGACAGGGAGCTTACCACTGTCGTTGAAAAGGAAAGTGTACAATCATTGCATTCTATCGGTGCTAACATATGTGGCAGACACTTGGAGGTTAACAAAGAAGCTAGAAAACAAGTTAATGACCGTACAAAGAGCGATGGAACGAAAAATATTTGGCCTAACGTTAAGGGACAGGAAGAGAGCGGTGTGGATCAGAAAGCAGACGGGGATAGCCGATATTCTAATTGACAATAAGAAGAAAAAATGGAGCTGGGCAGGCTGTGTAATGCGTAGGATAGATAACCGGTGGACCATTAGAGTTACAGAATGGATACCAAGAGAAGGGAAGCGCAGTCGAGGACGGCAGAAAACTAAGTGTGGTGATGAAGTTAGGAAATTTGCAGGCGCAAGTTGGAATCAGCTAGCGCAAGACAGGGCTAATTGGAGATCGCAGGGAGAGGCCTTCGTCCTGTAGTGGACATAAATATAGGCTGATCACGATGGTGATAGGACCGATAAAACTACCATCCTTACTTCGTGTAGTTGTCTTATGGTTCGCTATCTCTATTAATGCTTCGCCTTTCGGGCGAAACTGCGACTTTTCCGAATTGAATAGGAAACCGAACGCTATCTCATTTCTGAACAAAGTAAAATATAAAGTTTTTGTGGAGTTCGTCGGGTTGAACAGGCTCATTTACATTATTTGATGTACGAGGTGTGTTCAAAAAGAAACCGAACATTTGCTATACCATCTTTATTGCTTATTGTACTACATTTTAAGCACTGTCCCCCTCGATGTAGTCCCCTCTATTGGCAATACACTGTTCCCCTTGTTTCTTCTATTTTTGGAATTCCTCCTGGAACGTGCATTCTGAGATGGCGCCCTGGTCTCTTGTCGCATTGTCCTGAATCTCCTCTGTGGTTTGGAAACGACGTCCTTTCAACATGGTTTTATGTTTGGAAAACAGGAAAAAGTCTGCTGTGGCTAGGTCCGGAGAATACGGTGGATGGGGCACAACGGGAGTGTGCATGTTTTGCTAGATAGCTACGGACAAGAAGCGACGCGTGAGCAGGCGCATTGTCATGCTGCAATATCCAAGTATGGTTTTCCTGCAATTCAGGCTTCTTACTGCGCATAGTGTATCGTATCGCGTCTGACACGTGTGCTACGGTTGATAAGCTGAGGGGGCGTTGCCTAACTTCTCTGTATATCGTAGCAGGATTATCTGAGGGGCGTTGCCCCATTTCAATGTATAAAAGAACGGCTCAATAAATCCTGGGCACTCGTGCCCTGGCTACCCGGAACATATATAGTGTCATGCTGATACACATAGCATCCCTCAAACGCCCTAGAATTCCCGGGTAGACTTCCTTGTTTACCATATGACCACGTGGTACAATTTCCTGATGGGCAATGCCTTTGTAGCAAAAAAATAGAACCAACATCACTTTGATCTTTGAACGACTCATGCGTGCTTTTTTTGGACGAGGAGACCCTTTGCCCACTCATTGCGACGACGGCACCTTCGTTTGAATATCACAGCATAAATATACTTCTCATCGCCTGTTATGATGTTCGTAAGGAAGTTTTCATTGTCAATGGCAGTGGCAAGCGGTTCCTGGCTGATTTAAACACGGGTCTGTTTCTGATCGTCAGTCAGCAAACACGGCACGCATTTTGCACTGACACGACGCATCTCAAGTTTGTCACAAATACCCGCCGGGGTGGCTTAGTCAGCTAAGGCGTTGCGCTGCTGAGCCCGAGGTCGCGGGATCGAATCCCGGCCCCGGCGGCCGCATTTCGATGGAGGCGAAATGCAAAAACGCCCGTGTGCTTGCGTTGTAGTGCACGTTAAAGAACCCCAGGTGGTCGAAATTATTCCGGAGCCCTCCACTACGGCGTGCCTCATAATCAGAACTGGTTTTGGCACGTAAAACCCCAGAAAGAAGAAGTTTGTCACTCAAAATTTGATGGCCATGATCATGCGCTGATGCCCACTTCGTCAGCAAGTTCTCGCACTGTTAAACGACGATTTCCACGAATCACAGCACGCACTCTATCGACATGATCATCATCAGTTGATGTGGCAGGTCATCCAGGCTTGGGATCGTCACCTACCGACATTCTGCCGTGTTAAAAACGCTTAAACCACTCATAGCACAGCGTGCGACTCATACAGCTCTCCCCGTATGCTTGACGAAGCAATTTCTCTGTGAAAGTTTTGCCAAGTTTGTGGCAAAATGTTCCACACACACGTTGTTCTTCACGCTCTTTCATTGTCACTTTCACACTAATCTGACGAACGGCTTGTGCACGTGCTCACTTCAGCGGCTGTAGCTCGCCAGCTAACGGTCAGAGCGAAACGCGGCAAATGGAAGTTAGTTGTCTAAACCTGCGGCTACGTGCGCTCAGTAGCCGCAGCGCGCTCTCTCTGCCGGTTGGCGCGCTTTTTCAAAAGTTCGGGTTGTTTTTGAACACACCTCGTATATGTGTGATGCCATTCACATCAGGACGTTCGGTCAACAGAGGAGCTCGTAAATGATAAACAACTTCCTTCAGTTATATGGTTCACCATGACAATGGCGGTAATGAAACAAGAGCATGTCATCACATCAACGCGGAGTGTTGTGTTAGTTGAGGGAACTTGTATTGAGACCAACCTGCGAAGCGAAGAACACGGAACAACCAAGTGAATTACGCTCGGTTTAAGAAGGTGCCACCGAGGTGTGAGCCAAATAAAAAGTTCGATTTGCCTAAATCAAGAAGTCCAATTCATAGGCTGCCTGGAGGTGAGGCATTCTAATTGAATTATTAGATCTTTGCGGAGAAATGCATTGGCGTTCCACTTAATTTTGTGCTTCAATGCATAAAGCGACGTTTTGTTAAGAAACTAACTGGAACGCATTTCTCCGCAAAGTTCGGGGATTAATATCTCGAAACTGGTGTCATCCGGAGAATTCGTTCCAAGTGGATCCGCCTTGCGAACTCCACGGCTACAATTTGTAAATTGCAATATGTGCCATCAGGTGAATATTAAAAACTTAATTAGTGCATTTTTGTTAATTAGTCGATTTAGCTTTTCACTTTCTGGTGCAAGTAATGCCCGCCTCTTCGAGTAGACCAGCTCATTCACTAGAATTGTGCTATCTGCCACAGGCAACCTTTAAGAATTTTTGAAAGTGTTCGCTGAAACACCCTGTATATATAGAAAGAGACCGATATATATATATATATATATATATATATATATATATATATAATGTTAGAGCCGTAAATTACTGGAAACACGTCGTTTTTGGTAAAAAGTACGTAGTCCACGGAATTATTCGTATATTTCCACAGATATGTACTCATAACGCTCCTGAAGGCGCCACTAATGGCGAATTCCATTGGGAGAACAGGAGCACTCAAAAGCACGCTGAAAGTGCTCGTTCCAGAGGCGACGTATTTCAGTGGGCGAACAGGAGTGGGAGAGCCGTCATCCAGTGGTAGAACAAGAGCAGTTTTGCTGCTCCGAGAGCAGTCCGGACTGCTCCGGGCTGCTCTCGCCTGAAAAGCGGAGTACGGAGGAAGTCACGTGACTTAAACCGTCATATCCTCCTCATTTCTTTTATTTTGCTTCAGCCGGTGCACGCGGCGGCAATGGCGGCAGCCAAGCGTAGTTGGTGTTTTGGCACCGCTGATTTTGACGTCGGTGATACGAGTGAGCTTCGCGATTTAGCGACAGATCCTGGCATTTCTAGTCCGCCTTGCTTCTCGTTGGATGCGCGAGGGACAGCGGTAGCAAAGCGTCTTCGCCTTGCTGAAGTGCTTGAGACGCTCGACGGTGACAGCAGCGAAAGCTGTTGTAGCTCAACTTCAGATTCAAGTTGCAGTTTCAGATGGTCTTCGCAGGCCGAAACATTGTGTGATGCGTCGGCGCGGCACAAAAGTATGTAGTACGTGGCCGCAAACGGTGACAGCGTTACGCCCGACAGATTACAAGAAGATCACGCGTGTTTTGCCGCTCTCCTGCCGATAATAGTGGGACGTCGATTGCTTTAGTCACATGGTACATTTATCCTTACACGTCCCCCTTCCACCTGCTCTCCGAATGCACGCCGTATTCCAGTGGCGGGTCGAGTGTCCCTGTTCTCACTGCGCTGTCACCCGACTCCGCACTGCGCGGCGCCCTGCTCCTGTTCTCCCAATGGAATTCGCCATAAGTTTTTGTTTTCCATGTGCAAAGGTGCAAAGATGGTAAGGCGGTGACAGGCCACGGGAAGAGCAGAGGACTCAAGAAAAGAGAGAGCAGACGACAGCCACCATATTATTAGGCTGGTGGTGCTTATACTGTAAACCCAGACTAAGATTAGTGACTGGCGAAATGACGTCACTGACTTCTTTCAGACTCTTCGTGCGATGTCCTTGCTATCTTTTAACAGCGCGGCTGTTCTTAGTCGAGTTACAGTGGCTAGCCACTGTAGTCGAGTGTGCGCCGGCGATGGCGGCCGCCGTACCGCAGTAGTAGTGATTTTATTGAAGAAGAAAGTGACAAAAAAAATCACTACTACTGCGGTACGGCGGCCGCCATCGCCGGCGCACACTCGACTACAGTGGCTAGCCACTGTACCGCAGGAGTACGCAGGAGCAGAGCCGGAGAGTTCACGGGACCGGAAGAGGATGAGAGCCGCGCCGGGGGAGGGCACGTCACGTGACCAGCAGAGGAGGAGAGGCACGCTGGGGGAGCAGGTGACCAATGAGAGGGCGCGCGCTGGGGGGAGGAGGCGACCACAGCGAAGACGTGCATTCGCGGCCGCTTGGCTGGTCCGAACGGCGCTACCTGCAGGGGATAGGACGCGCGGCTTCCACGGGCGACGGCGTTCCTAGCGCGGTGCGGGGGATGGGACGCGATCTGTCAAAACAGCGGAGATGAGGTCGTTCCTGCGGTCTAAAACGAAGACTACCACACCGAAAAAAAGAAACATAGGCGACAATCGCAGTATCAAAACGACAACAGCTACGTTGTTTCGACAAATTTCACTTTGTGGAACTGCCTGCATTTTTTTCTCCTCTCGCTTAAGAAAGCCTTCATAGGCGTTTGTGAATTTGGCGCAAGGATTTTCTTGCAGCTAGAACCATCTTCCGCGCATGCTGCGCAGTAGGCAAGTCAATGTGACAGCGTGAAAAAGTCGGCGACGGTGGCCATGGCGTCGAGAACTGCACGACGCTGAGCATCGTCAGACGCCTTATCATCAAGATCAGCTTTTGCGTCACTGGACTTAGGTATGCTATCCCGGCGATCCACCGTTGGATCGTTTAATTCAGTACGTTTGGACAAAGGTGCGTATTTAGCGTTGTTGGTTCATATCTTATGGCTTGTACTGAAGGACGTAATGAGATTTACACGAAGGCCGTGGTGCAGCATTCCACCGCAAACTCAACAATTCTTTCACCTATGTGGAGCTGCTATGTTTACTTTTAGACACAGCGAATGTATCGGCAAGTCGTAAGACTCATTTCTACTCTGCTTCATTGTTAGCTTCGGCTACACATGTTTTATATTAAAACCGCGTCTGGCATGTTTACGCACTGTTAGTGCGTAAGTGCACTGTGTTAGTGCGTAAGTGCACGCACTGTTAGTACCGTAAGTGACTGATACTCGGACTATAGTTGGTTGAAATGCATATTTGAACGGCAGCGCAAACCACTTACGTCACACAGAATAAAAAGGACCACAAAACACGGCACTGAACTCGCAGCTAAACATTATTTTTTTTAATTGAAAGAATAAATACATAATTGAATAAAAACTTTGGAAGTTGAAATATTATATGCTTTGCGGACAGTGCTTCACAGTACTCTGACGTGCACTTGAGTGTGGGTTCTGGTGAAACTGGTAAATTTATGGAAGCGGTAACACATTCTTGGTTTAAGCGCGAAAGAACTCGAAGATAGAAGAAGACAGAACAAGGGCTAACTAGAAAGGTTAAAGCGTTCACATTGAAAAGAGCCCTGCGTACAAGAAATATATTGCGTAATGCGTATTGCGTACGTAAACCGTTTGCATCCCCTAATCTAAAACTCTCTATTGAAGAAGGAGCGGAAGCACCGCGAAGGTGGGGTTTGATGGCCAATAACTTCGCTTCTGCTGAACGCATTGAAGTACTTTTTGCGGCAAAGTATTTCTTAAATAGTCCATTCTAACTTGAAATGCATTTCTCAACTTGGATGAAAAGTGGTTCAGTAATTAGTTGACTAAAGACACAGTTCGTAATACGGGCACTGCCAGGTTGCCCTGCTATACCTCTCTGCAGTATGCGCAGCTGGCATT